>NW_027473488.1:0-280355 GCF_050947335.1 Megachile rotundata | reverse complement strand
TGTCTGATTGTCATTGTGTGATTGTGATGGTGTGACTGTGATTGCGTGACTGTGATTGTGTGATTGTGATTGTGATTGTGATTGTGCGATTGTGATTGTGCGATTGCGATTGTGCGATTGTGATTGTGATTGTGATTGTGTTATTGTGGGATTGTGTGATTGTGATTGTGTGATTGAGATTATGTGATTGTGATTGTGATTGTGATTGTGTGACTGTGATTGTGTGACTGTGATTGTGTGACTGTGATTGTGTGACTGTGATCGTGTGACTGTGATCGTGTGACTGTGATCGTGTGACTGTGATCGTGTGACTGTGATCGTGTGACTGTGATCGTGTGACTGTGATTGTGTGACTGTGAATGTGTGACTGTGATTGCGTGAGTGTGATTGTGTGACTGTGAATGTGTGACTGTGATTGCGTGAGTGTGATTGTGTGACTGTGATTGTGTGACTGTGATTGTGTGACTGTGATTGTGTGACTGTGATTGTGTGACTGTGATTGTGTGACTGTGATTGTGTGACTGTGATTGTGTGATTGTGATTGTGTGATTGTGTGATAGTGTGATTGCGACTGTGCGATTGTGTGATTGAGTGATTGTGATTGTGTGATTGTGATTGTGTGATTGTGATTGTGTGATTGCGACTGTGTGATTGAGTGATTGTGATTGTGTGATTGTGATTGTGTGATTGTGATTGTGTGATTGTGATTGTGTGATTGTGATTGTGTGATTGTGATTGTGTGATTGTGATTGTGTGATTGTGATTGTGTGATTGTGATTGTGTGATTGTGATTGTGTGATTGTGATTGTGTGATTGTGATTGTGTGATTGTGATTGTGTGATTGTGATTGTGTGATTGTGATTGTGTGATTGTGATTGTGTGATTGTGATTGTGTGATTGTGATTGTGTGATTGTGATTGTGTGATTGTGATTGTGTGATTGTGATTGTGTGATTGTGATTGTGTGATTGTGATTGTGTGATTGTGATTGTGTGATTGTGATTGTGTGATTGTGATTGTGTGATTGTGATTGTGTGATTGTGATTGTGTGATTGTGATTGTGTGATTGTGATTGTGTGATTGTGATTGTGTGATTGTGATTGTGTGATTGTGATTGTGTGATTGTGATTGTGTGATTGTGATTGTGTGATTGTGATTGTGTGATTGTGATTGTGTGATTGTGATTGTGTGATTGTGATTGTGTGATTGTGATTGTGTGATTGTGATTGTGTGATTGTGATTGTGTGATTGTGATTGTGTGATTGTGATTGTGTGATTGTGATTGTGTGATTGTGATTGTGTGATTGTGATTGTGTGATTGTGATTGTGTGATTGTGATTGTGTGATTGTGATTGCGTGACTGTGATTGTGTGATTGTGATTGTGATTGTGATTGTGCGATTGTGATTGTGCGATTGTGATTGTGCGATTGTGATTGTGATTGTGCTTGTGTGATTGTGGGATTGTGTGATTGTGATTGTGTGATTGAGATTATGTGATTGTGATTGTGATTGTGATTGTGTGACTGTGATTGTGTGAATGTGATTGTGTGACTGTGATCGTGTGACTGTGATCGTGTGACTGTGATCGTGTGACTGTGATCGTGTGACTGTGATCGTGTGACTGTGATCGTGTGACTGTGATCGTGTGACTGTGATCGTGTGACTGTGATCGTGTGACTGTGATCGTGTGACTGTGATCGTGTGACTGTGATCGTGTGACTGTGATTGTGTGACTGTGATTGTGTGACTGTGAATGTGTGACTGTGATTGTGTGATTGCGACTGTGTGATTGAGTGATTGTGATTGTGTGATTGTGATTGTGTGATTGTGATTGTGTGATTGAGATTATGTGATTTTGATTGTGATTGTGATTGTGTGATTGTGATTGTGATTGTGATTGTGCGATTGTGAATGTGCGATTGTGATTGTGATTGTGATTGTGTGATTGTGGGATTGTGTGATTGTGATTGTGTGATTGAGATTATGTGATTGTGATTGTGATTGTGATTGTGTGATTGTGATTGTGTGATTGTGATTGTGTGATTGTGATTGTGTGATTGTGATTGTGCGATTGTGATTGTGTAGTTGTGATTGTGATTGTGATTGTGTGATCGAGATTGTGTGATCGTGATTGTGTGATCGTGATTGTGTGATCGTGACTGTGTGATCGTGATTGTGTGAACGTGATTGTGTTATCGTGATTGTGTGATTGTGTGATTGTGATTGTGTGATTGTGATTGTGTGATTGTGATTGTCTGATTGTCATTGTGTGATTGTGATGGTGTGACTGTGATTGCGTGACTGTGATTGTGTGATTGTGATTGTGATTGTGATTGTGCGATTGTGATTGTGCGATTGCGATTGTGCGATTGCGATTGTGATTGTGATTGGGTTATTGTGGGATTGTGTGATTGTGATTGTGTGATTGAGATTATGTGATTGTGATTGTGATTGTGATTGTGTGACTGTGATTGTGTGACTGTGATTGTGTGACTGTGATTGTGTGACTGTGATCGTGTGACTGTGATCGTGTGACTGTGATCGTGTGACTGTGATCGTGTGACTGTGATCGTGTGACTGTGATCGTGTGACTGTGATTGTGTGACTGTGAATGTGTGACTGTGATTGCGTGAGTGTGATTGTGTGACTGTGATTGTGTGACTGTGATTGTGTGACTGTGATTGTGTGACTGTGATTGTGTGACTGTGATTGTGTGACTGTGATTGTGTGACTGTGATTGTGTGACTGTGATTGTGTGATTGTGATTGTGTGATTGTGTGATAGTGTGATTGCGACTGTGCGATTGTGTGATTGAGTGATTGTGATTGTGTGATTGTGATTGTGTGATTGTGATTGTGTGATTGTGATTGTGTGATTGTGATTGTGTGATTGTGATTGTGTGATTGTGATTGTGTGATTGCGATTGTGTGATTGCGATTGTGTGATTGTGATTGTGTGATTGTGATTGTGTGATTGTGATTGTGTGATTGTGATTGTGTGATTGTGATTGTGTGATTGTGATTGTGTGATTGTGATTGTGTGATTGTGATTGTGTGATTGTGATTGTGTGATTGTGATTGTGTGATTGTGATTGTGTGATTGTGATTGTGTGATTGTGATTGTGTGATTGTGATTGTGTGATTGTGATTGTGTGATTGTGATTGTGTGATTGTGATTGTGTGATTGTGATTGTGTGATTGTGATTGTGTGATTGTGATTGTGTGATTGTGATTGTGTGATTGTGATTGTGTGATTGTGATTGTGTGATTGTGATTGTGTGATTGTGATTGTGTGATTGTGATTGTGTGATTGTGATTGTGTGATTGTGATTGTGTGATTGTGATTGTGTGATTGTGATTGTGTGATTGTGATTGTGTGATTGTGATTGTGTGATTGTGATTGTGTGATTGTGATTGTGTGATTGTGATTGTGTGATTGTGATTGTGTGATTGTGATTGTGTGATTGTGATTGTGTGATTGTGATTGTGTGATTGTGATTGTGTGATTGTGATTGTGTGATTGTGATTGTGTGATTGTGATTGTGTGATTGTGATTGTGTGATTGTGATTGTGTGATTGTGATTGTGTGATTGTGATTGTGTGATTGTGATTGTGTGATTGTGATTGTGTGATTGTGATTGTGTGATTGTGATTGTGTGATTGTGATTGTGTGATTGTGATTGTGTGATTGTGATTGTGTGATTGTGATTGTGTGATTGTGATTGTGTGATTGTGATTGTGTGATTGTGATTGTGTGATTGTGATTGTGTGATTGTGATTGTGTGATTGTGATTGTGTGATTGTGATTGTGTGATTGTGATTGTGTGATTGTGATTGTGTGATTGTGATTGTGTGATTGTGATTGTGTGATTGTGATTGTGTGATTGTGATTGTGTGATTGTGATTGTGTGATTGTGATTGTGTGATTGTGATTGTGTGATTGTGATTGTGTGATTGTGATTGTGTGATTGTGATTGTGTGATTGTGATTGTGTGATTGTGATTGTGTGATTGTGATTGTGTGATTGTGATTGTGTGATTGTGATTGTGTGATTGTGATTGTGTGATTGTGATTGTGTGATTGTGATTGTGTGATTGTGATTGTGTGATTGTGATTGTGTGATTGTGATTGTGTGATTGTGATTGTGTGATTGTGATTGTGTGATTGTGATTGTGTGATTGTGATTGTGTGATTGTGATTGTGTGATTGTGATTGTGTGATTGTGATTGTGTGATTGTGATTGTGTGATTGTGATTGTGTGATTGTGATTGTGTGATTGTGATTGTGTGATTGTGATTGTGTGATTGTGATTGTGTGATTGTGATTGTGTGATTGTGATTGTGTGATTGTGATTGTGTGATTGTGATTGTGTGATTGTGATTGTGTGATTGTGATTGTGTGATTGTGATTGTGTGATTGTGATTGTGTGATTGTGATTGTGTGATTGTGATTGTGTGATTGTGATTGTGTGATTGTGATTGTGTGATTGTGATTGTGTGATTGTGATTGTGTGATTGTGATTGTGTGATTGTGATTGTGTGATTGTGATTGTGTGATTGTGATTGTGTGATTGTGATTGTGTGATTGTGATTGTGTGATTGTGATTGTGTGATTGTGATTGTGTGATTGTGATTGTGTGATTGTGATTGTGTGATTGTGATTGTGTGATTGTGATTGTGTGATTGTGATTGTGTGATTGTGATTGTGTGATTGTGATTGTGTGATTGTGATTGTGTGATTGTGATTGTGTGATTGTGATTGTGTGATTGTGATTGTGTGATTGTGATTGTGTGATTGTGATTGTGTGATTGTGATTGTGTGATTGTGATTGTGTGATTGTGATTGTGTGATTGTGATTGTGTGATTGTGATTGTGTGATTGTGATTGTGTGATTGTGATTGTGTGATTGTGATTGTGTGATTGTGATTGTGTGATTGTGATTGTGTGATTGTGATTGTGTGATTGTGATTGTGTGATTGTGATTGTGTGATTGTGATTGTGTGATTGTGATTGTGTGATTGTGATTGTGTGATTGTGATTGTGTGATTGTGATTGTGTGATTGTGATTGTGTGATTGTGATTGTGTGATTGTGATTGTGTGATTGTGATTGTGTGATTGTGATTGTGTGATTGTGATTGTGTGATTGTGATTGTGTGATTGTGATTGTGTGATTGTGATTGTGTGATTGTGATTGTGTGATTGTGATTGTGTGATTGTGATTGTGTGATTGTGATTGTGTGATTGTGATTGTGTGATTGTGATTGTGTGATTGTGATTGTGTGATTGTGATTGTGTGATTGTGATTGTGTGATTGTGATTGTGTGATTGTGATTGTGTGATTGTGATTGTGTGATTGTGATTGTGTGATTGTGATTGTGTGATTGTGATTGTGTGATTGTGATTGTGTGATTGTGATTGTGTGATTGTGATTGTGTGATTGTGATTGTGTGATTGTGATTGTGTGATTGTGATTGTGTGATTGTGATTGTGTGATTGTGATTGTGTGATTGTGATTGTGTGATTGTGATTGTGTGATTGTGATTGTGTGATTGTGATTGTGTGATTGTGATTGTGTGATTGTGATTGTGTGATTGTGATTGTGTGATTGTGATTGTGTGATTGTGATTGTGTGATTGTGATTGTGTGATTGTGATTGTGTGATTGTGATTGTGTGATTGTGATTGTGTGATTGTGATTGTGTGATTGTGATTGTGTGATTGTGATTGTGTGATTGTGATTGTGTGATTGTGATTGTGTGATTGTGATTGTGTGATTGTGATTGTGTGATTGTGATTGTGTGATTGTGATTGTGTGATTGTGATTGTGTGATTGTGATTGTGTGATTGTGATTGTGTGATTGTGATTGTGTGATTGTGATTGTGTGATTGTGATTGTGTGATTGTGATTGTGTGATTGTGATTGTGTGATTGTGATTGTGTGATTGTGATTGTGTGATTGTGATTGTGTGATTGTGATTGTGTGATTGTGATTGTGTGATTGTGATTGTGTGATTGTGATTGTGTGATTGTGATTGTGTGATTGTGATTGTGTGATTGTGATTGTGTGATTGTGATTGTGTGATTGTGATTGTGTGATTGTGATTGTGTGATTGTGATTGTGTGATTGTGATTGTGTGATTGTGATTGTGTGATTGTGATTGTGTGATTGTGATTGTGTGATTGTGATTGTGTGATTGTGATTGTGTGATTGTGATTGTGTGATTGTGATTGTGTGATTGTGATTGTGTGATTGTGATTGTGTGATTGTGATTGTGTGATTGTGATTGTGTGATTGTGATTGTGTGATTGTGATTGTGTGATTGTGATTGTGTGATTGTGATTGTGTGATTGTGATTGTGTGATTGTGATTGTGTGATTGTGATTGTGTGATTGTGATTGTGTGATTGTGATTGTGTGATTGTGATTGTGTGATTGTGATTGTGTGATTGTGATTGTGTGATTGTGATTGTGTGATTGTGATTGTGTGATTGTGATTGTGTGATTGTGATTGTGTGATTGTGATTGTGTGATTGTGATTGTGTGATTGTGATTGTGTGATTGTGATTGTGTGATTGTGATTGTGTGATTGTGATTGTGTGATTGTGATTGTGTGATTGTGATTGTGTGATTGTGATTGTGTGATTGTGATTGTGTGATTGTGATTGTGTGATTGTGATTGTGTGATTGTGATTGTGTGATTGTGATTGTGTGATTGTGATTGTGTGATTGTGATTGTGTGATTGTGATTGTGTGATTGTGATTGTGTGATTGTGATTGTGTGATTGTGATTGTGTGATTGTGATTGTGTGATTGTGATTGTGTGATTGCGATTGTGTGATTGTGATTGTGATTGTGTGATTGTGATTGTGTGATTGTGATTGTCTGATTGTTATTGTGTGATTGTGATGGTGTGACTGTGATTGCGTGACTGTGATTGTGTGATTGTGATTGTGGTTGTGATTGTGCGATTGTGATTGTGCGATTGTGATTGTGCGATTGTGATTGTGATTGTGATTGTGTGATTGTGGGATTGTGTGATTGTGATTGTGTGATTGAGATTATGTGATTGTGATTGTGATTGTGATTGTGTGACTGTGATTGTGTGACTGTGATTGTGTGACTGTGATTGTGTGACTGTGATTGTGTGATTGTGGGATTGTGTGATTGTGATTGTGTGATTGAGATTATGTGATTGTGATTGTGATTGTGATTGTGTGACTGTTATTGTGTGAATGTGATTGTGTGACTGTGATTGTGTGATTGTGATTGTGTGATTGTGATTATGTGATCGTGATTGTGATTGTGATTGTGTGACTGTGATTGTGTGATCGTGATAATGTGATCGTGATAGTGTGATCGTGATTGTGTGATCGTGACTGTGTGACCGTGATTGTGTGACCGTGATTGTGTGATCGTGATTGTGTGATCGTGATTGTGTGATTGTGTTATTGTGATTGTGTGAACGTGATTGTGGGATCGTGATTGTGGGATTGTGACTGTGTGATTGTGTGATCGTGATTGTGTTATCGTGATTGTGTGATTGTGATTGTGATTGTGTGACTGTGTGATTGTGATTGTGTGATCGGGATTGTGTGATCGTGATTGTGTTATCGTGATTGTGTGATTGTGTGATTGTGATTGTGTGATTGTGATTGTCTGATTGTTATTGTGTGATTGTGATGGTGTGACTGTGATTGCGTGACTGTGATTGTGTGATTGTGATTGTGATTGTGATTGTGCGATTGTGAATGTGCGATTGTGATTGTGATTGTGATTGTGTGATTGTGGGGTTGTGTGATTGTGATTGTGTGATTGAGATTATGTGATTGTGATTGTGATTGTGATTGTGTGATTGTGATTGTGATTGTGATTGTGATTGTGCGATTGTGAATGTGCGATTGTGATTGTGATTGTGATTGTGTGATTGTGGGATTGTGTGATTGTGATTGTGTGATTGAGATTATGTGATTGTGATTGTGATTGTGATTGTGATTGTGTGATTGTGATTGTGATTGTGATTGTGATTGTGATTGTGCGATTGTGATTGTGCGATTGTGATTGTGATTGTGATTGTGATTGTGTGATTGAGATTATGTGATTGTGATTGTGATTGTGATTGTGATTGTGATTGTGAATATGTGACTGTGATTGTGCGACTATGATTGTGCGACTGTGATTGTGCGATTGTGATTGTGCGATTGTGATTGTGTGATTGTGATTGTGTGATTGTGATTGCGCGATTGTGATTGCGCGATTGTGATTGCGCGATTGTGATTGCGCGATTGTGATTGCGCGATTGTGATTGCTCGATTGTGATTGCGCGATTGTGATTGCGCGATTGTGATTGCGCGATTGTGATTGCGCGATTGTGATTGCGCGATTGTGATTGTGCGATTGTGATTGTGCGATTGTGATTGTGATTGTGATTGTGTGATTGTGGGATTGTGTGATTGTGATTGTGTGATTGAGATTATGTGATTGTGATTGTGATTGTGATTGTGATTGTGATTATGTGACTGTGATTGTGTGACTGTGATTGTGCGACTGTGATTGTGCGATTGTGATTGTGCGATTGTGATTGTGTGATTGTGATTGTGTGATTGTGATTGCGTGATTGTGATTGCGTGATTGTGATTGCGTGATTGTGGTTTCGTGATTGAGATTGCGTGATTGTGATTGCGTGATTGTGATTGCGTGGTTGTGATTGCGTGATTGCGATTGCGTGATTGCGATTGCGTGATTGCGATTGTGTGATTGCGATTGTGTGATTGCGATTGTGTGATTGCGATTGTGTGATTGCGATTCTGTGATTGCGATTGTGTGATTGTGATTGTGTGATTGTGATCGTGTGATTGTGATTGTGTGATTGTGATTATGTGATCGTGATTGTGATTGTGATTGTGTGACTGTGATTGTGTGATCGTGATAATGTGATCGTGATAGTGTGATCGTGATTGTGTGACCGTGATTGTGTGACCGTGATTGTGTGATCGTGATTGTGTTATCGTGATCGTGTGATTGTGTTATTGTGATTGTGTGAACGTGATTGTGTGATCGTGATTGTGGGATTGTGACTGTGTGATTGTGTGATCGTGATTGTGTTATCGTGATTGTGTGATTGTGATTGTAATTGTGATTGTGTGACTGTGTGATTGTGATTGTGTGATCGAGATTGTGTGATCGTGATTGTGTGATCGTGATTGTGTGATCGTGATTGTGTGATCGTGACTGTGTGATCGTGATTGTGTGGTCGTGATTGTGTTATCGTGATTGTGTGATTGTGTGATTGTGATTGTGTGATTGTGATTGTATGATTGTGATTGTGTGATTGTGATTGTGTGATTGTGATTGTGTGATTGTGATTGTGTGATTGTGATTGTCTGATTGTCATTGTGTGATTGTGATGGTGTGACTGTGATTGCGTGACTGTGATTGTGTGATTGTGATTGTGATTGTGATTGTGATTGTGCGATTGTGATTGTGCGATTGTGATTGTGATTGTGTGATTGTGGGGTTGTGTGATTGTGATTGTGTGATTGAGATTATGTGATTGTGATTGTGATTGTGATTGTGATTGTGATTATGTGACTGTGATTGTGTGACTGTGATTGTGCGACTGTGATTGTGCGATTGTGATTGTGCGATTGTGATTGTGCGATTGTGATTGTGCGATTGTGATTGTGCGATTGTGATTGTGCGATTGTGATTGTGTGATTGTGATTGTGTGATTGTGATTGTGTGATTGTGATTGTGTGATTGTGATTGTGTGATTGTGATTGTGTGATTGTGTGATAGTGTGATTGCGACTTTGCGATTGTGTGATTGAGTGATTATGATTGTGTGATTGTGATTGTGTGATTGCGACTGTGTGATTGAGTGATTGTGATTGTGTGATTGCGACTCTGTGATTGTGATTGTGTGATTGCGATTGTGTGATTGTGATTGTGATTGTGTGATTGTGATTGTGTGATTGTGATTGTGTGATTGTGATTGTGTGATTGTGATTGTGTGGTTGTGATTGTGTGATTGTGATTGTGTGATTGTGATTGTGTGATTGTGATTGTGTGATTGTGATTGTGTGATTGTGATTGTGTGATTGTGATTGTGTGATTGTGATTGTGTGATTGTGATTGTGTGATTGTGATTGTGTGATTGTGATTGTGTGATTGTGATTGTGTGATTGTGATTGTGTGATTGTGATTGTGTGATTGTGATTGTGTGATTGTGATTGTGTGATTGTGATTGTGTGATTGTGATTGTGTGATTGTGATTGTGTGATTGTGATTGTGTGATTGTGATTGTGTGATTGTGATTGTGTGATTGTGATTGTGTGATTGTGATTGTGTGATTGTGATTGTGTGATTGTGATTGTGTGATTGTGATTGTGTGATTGTGATTGTGTGATTGTGATTGTGTGATTGTGATTGTGTGATTGTGATTGTGTGATTGTGATTGTGTGATTGTGATTGTGTGATTGTGATTGTGTGATTGTGATTGTGTGATTGTGATTGTGTGATTGTGATTGTGTGATTGTGATTGTGTGATTGTGATTGTGTGATTGTGATTGTGTGATTGTGATTGTGTGATTGTGATTGTGTGATTGTGATTGTGTGATTGTGATTGTGTGATTGTGATTGTGTGATTGTGATTGTGTGATTGTGATTGTGTGATTGTGATTGTGTGATTGTGATTGTGTGATTGTGATTGTGTGATTGTGATTGTGTGATTGTGATTGTGTGATTGTGATTGTGTGATTGTGATTGTGTGATTGTGATTGTGTGATTGTGATTGTGTGATTGTGATTGTGTGATTGTGATTGTGTGATTGTGATTGTGTGATTGTGATTGTGTGATTGTGATTGTGTGATTGTGTGATAGTGTGATTGCGACTTTGCGATTGTGTGATTGAGTGATTATGATTGTGTGATTGTGATTGTGTGATTGCGACTGTGTGATTGAGTGATTGTGATTGTGTGATTGCGACTCTGTGATTGTGATTGTGTGATTGCGATTGTGTGATTGTGATTGTGATTGTGTGATTGTGATTGTGTGATTGTGATTGTCTGATTGTTATTGTGTGATTGTGATGGTGTGACTGTGATTGCGTGACTGTGATTGTGTGATTGTGATTGTGGTTGTGATTGTGCGATTGTGATTGTGCGATTGTGATTGTGCGATTGTGATTGTGATTGTGATTGTGTGATTGTGGGATTGTGTGATTGTGATTGTGTGATTGAGATTATGTGATTGTGATTGTGATTGTGATTGTGTGACTGTGATTGTGTGACTGTGATTGTGTGACTGTGATTGTGTGACTGTGATTGTGTGATTGTGGGATTGTGTGATTGTGATCGTGTGATTGAGATTATGTGATTGTGATTGTGATTGTGATTGTGTGACTGTGATTGTGTGAATGTGATTGTGTGACTGTGATTGTGTGATTGTGATTGTGTGATTGTGATTATGTGATCGTGATTGTGATTGTGATTGTGTGACTGTGATTGTGTGATCGTGATAATGTGATCGTGATAGTGTGATCGTGATTGTGTGATCGTGACTGTGTGACCGTGATTGTGTGACCGTGATTGTGTGATCGTGATTGTGTGATCGTGATTGTGTGATTGTGTTATTGTGATTGTGTGAACGTGATTGTGGGATCGTGATTGTGGGATTGTGACTGTGTGATTGTGTGATCGTGATTGTGTTATCGTGATTGCGTGATTGTGATTGTGATTGTGATTGTGTGACTGTGTGATTGTGATTGTGTGATCGGGATTGTGTGATCGTGATTGTGTTATCGTGATTATGTGATTGTGTGATTGTGATTGTGTGATTGTGATTGTCTGATTGTTATTGTGTGATTGTGATGGTGTGACTGTGATTGCGTGACTGTGATTGTGTGATTGTGATTGTGATTGTGATTGTGCGATTGTGAATGTGCGATTGTGATTGTGATTGTGATTGTGTGATTGTGGGGTTGTGTGATTGTGATTGTGTGATTGAGATTATGTGATTGTGATTGTGATTGTGATTGTGTGATTGTGATTGTGATTGTGATTGTGCGATTGTGAATGTGCGATTGTGATTGTGATTGTGATTGTGTGATTGTGGGATTGTGTGATTGTGATTGTGTGATTGAGATTATGTGATTGTGATTGTGATTGTGATTGTGTGACTGTGATTGTGTGATTGTGATTGTGTGATTGTGTGATTGTGATTGTGTGATTGTGATTGTGTGACTGTGTTTGTGTGATTGTGATTGTGATTGTGATTGTGTGACTGTGTGATTGTGATTGTGTGATCGGGATTGTGTGATCGTGATTGTGTGATCGTGATTGTGTGATCGTGTGATTGTGATTGTGTGATTGTGATTGTGTGATTGTGATTGTGATTGTGTGATTGTGATTGTCTGATTGTCATTGTGTGATTGTGATGGTGTGACTGTGATTGCGTGACTGTGATTGTGTGATTGTGATTGTGATTGTGATTGTGCGATTGTGATTGTGCGATTGTGATTGTGCGATTGTGATTGTGATTGTGCTTGTGTGATTGTGGGATTGTGTGATTGTGATTGTGTGATTGAGATTATGTGATTGTGATTGTGATTGTGATTGTGTGACTGTGATTGTGTGAATGTGATTGTGTGACTGTGATTGTGTGACTGTGATTGTGTGACTGTGATCGTGTGACTGTGATCGTGTGACTGTGATCGTGTGACTGTGATCGTGTGACTGTGATCGTGTGACTGTGATCGTGTGACTGTGATCGTGTGACTGTGATCGTGTGACTGTGATCGTGTGACTGTGATCGTGTGACTGTGATCGTGTGACTGTGATCGTGTGACTGTGATCGTGTGACTGTGATTGTGTGACTGTGAATGTGTGACTGTGATTGTGTGATTGCGACTGTGTGATTGAGTGATTGTGATTGTGTGATTGTGATTGTGTGATTGTGATTGTGTGATTGTGATTGTGTGATTGTGATTGTGTGATTGTGATTGTGTGATTGTGATTGTGTGATTGTGATTGTGTGATTGTGATTGTGTGATTGTGATTGTGTGATTGTGATTGTGTGATTGTGATTGTGTGATTGTGATTGTGTGATTGTGATTGTGTGATTGTGATTGTGTGATTGTGATTGTGTGATTGTGATTGTGTGATTGTGATTGTGTGATTGTGATTGTGTGATTGTGATTGTGTGATTGTGATTGTGTGATTGTGATTGTGTGATTGTGATTGTGTGATTGTGATTGTGTGATTGTGATTGTGTGATTGTGATTGTGTGATTGTGATTGTGTGATTGTGATTGTGTGATTGTGATTGTGTGATTGTGATTGTGTGATTGTGATTGTGTGATTGTGATTGTGTGATTGTGATTGTGTGATTGTGATTGTGTGATTGTGATTGTGTGATTGTGATTGTGTGATTGTGATTGTGTGATTGTGATTGTGTGATTGTGGTTGTGTGATTGTGATTGTGTGATTGTGATTGTGTGATTGTGATTGTGTGATTGTGATTGTGTGATTGTGATTGTGTAATTGTGATTGTGTGATTCTGATTGTGTGATTGTGATTGTGTGATTGTGATTGTGTGATTGTGATTGTGTGATTGTGATTGTGTGATTGTGATTGTGTGATTGTGATTGTGTGATTGTGATTGTGTGATTGTGATTGTGTGATTGTGATTGTGTAGTTGTGATTGTGATTGTGATTGTGTGATCGAGATTGTGTGATCGTGATTGTGTGATCGTGATTGTGTGATTTTGACTGTGTGATCGTGATTGTGTGAACGTGATTGTGTTATCGTGATTGTGTGATTGTGTGATTGTGATTGTGTGATTGTGATTGTCTGATTGTCATTGTGTGATTGTGATGGTGTGACTGTGATTGCGTGACTGTGATTGTGTGATTGTGATTGTGATTGTGATTGTGCGATTGTGATTGTGCGATTGTGATTGTGCGATTGTGATTGTGATTGTGCTTGTGTGATTGTGGGATTGTGTGATTGTGATTGTGTGATTGAGATTATGTGATTGTGATTGTGATTGTGATTGTGTGACTGTGATTGTGTGAATGTGATTGTGTGACTGTGATTGTGTGACTGTGATTGTGTGACTGTGATCGTGTGACTGTGATCGTGTGACTGTGATCGTGTGACTGTGATCGTGTGACTGTGATCGCGTGACTGTGATCGTGTGACTGTGATCGTGTGACTGTGATCGTGTGACTGTGATCGTGTGACTGTGATCGTGTGACTGTGATTGTGTGACTGTGATTGTGTGACTGTGAATGTGTGACTGTGATTGTGTGATTGCGACTGTGTGATTGAGTGATTGTGATTGTGTGATTGTGATTGTGTGATTGTGATTGTGTGATTGTGATTGTGTGATTGTGATTGTGTGATTGTGATTGTGTGATTGTGATTGTGTGATTGTGATTGTGTGATTGTGATTGTGTGATTGTGATTGTGTGATTGTGATTGTGTGATTGTGATTGTGTGATTGTGATTGTGTGATTGTGATTGTGTGATTGTGATTGTGTGATTGTGATTGTGTGATTGTGATTGTGTGATTGTGATTGTGTGATTGTGATTGTGTGATTGTGATTGTGTGATTGTGATTGTGTGATTGTGATTGTGTGATTGTGATTGTGTGATTGTGATTGTGTGATTGTGATTGTGTGATTGTGATTGTGTGATTGTGATTGTGTGATTGTGATTGTGTGATTGTGATTGTGTGATTGTGATTGTGTGATTGTGATTGTGTGATTGTGATTGTGTGATTGTGATTGTGTGATTGTGATTGTGTGATTGTGATTGTGTGATTGTGATTGTGTGATTGTGGTTGTGTGATTGTGATTGTGTGATTGTGATTGTGTGATTGTGATTGTGTGATTGTGATTGTGTGATTGTGATTGTGTAATTGTGATTGTGTGATTGTGATTGTGTGATTGTGATTGTGTGATTGTGATTGTGTGATTGTGATTGTGTGATTGTGATTGTGTGATTGTGATTGTGTGATTGTGATTGTGTGATTGTGATTGTGTAGTTGTGATTGTGATTGTGATTGTGTGATCGAGATTGTGTGATCGTGATTGTGTGATCGTGATTGTGTGATCGTGACTGTGTGATCGTGATTGTGTGAACGTGATTGTGGTATCGTGATTGTGTGATTGTGTGATTGTGATTGTGTGATTGTGATTGTGTGATTGTGATTGTCTGATTGTCATTGTGTGATTGTGATGGTGTGACTGTGATTGCGTGACTGTGATTGTGTGATTGTGATTGTGATTGTGATTGTGCGATTGTGATTGTGCGACTGCGATTGTGCGATTGTGATTGTGATTGTGATTGTGTTATTGTGGGATTGTGTGATTGTGATTGTGTGATTGAGATTATGTGATTGTGATTGTGATTGTGATTGTGTGACTGTGATTGTGTGACTGTGATTGTGTGACTGTGATTGTGTGACTGTGATCGTGTGACTGTGATCGTGTGACTGTGATCGTGTGACTGTGATCGTGTGACTGTGATCGTGTGACTGTGATCGTGTGACTGTGATTGTGTGACTCTGAATGTGTGACTGTGATTGCGTGAGTGTGATTGTGTGACCGTGATTGTGTGACTGTGATTGTGTGACTGTGATTGTGTGACTGTGATTGTGTGACTGTGATTGTGTGACTGTGATTGTGTGATTGTGATTGTGTGATTGTGTGATAGTGTGATTGCGACTGTGCGATTGTGTGATTGAGTGATTGTGATTGTGTGATTGTGATTGTGTGATTGTGATTGTGTGATTGTGATTGTGTGATTGCGACTGTGTGATTGAGTGATTGTGATTGTGTGATTGTGATTGTGTGATTGCGATTGTGTTATTGTGATTGTGATTGTGTGATTGTGATTGTGCGATTGTGATTGTGTGATTGTGATTGTGTGATTGTGATTGTGCGATTGTGATTGTGCGATTGTGATTGTGCGATTGTGATTGTGCGATTGTGATTGCGCGATTGTGATTGCGCGATTGTGATTGCGTGTCTGTGATTGCGTGATTGTGATTGCGTGATTGTGATTGTGTGATTGTGATTGCGTGATTGCGATTGCGTGATTGCGATTGCGTGATTGCGATTGCGTGATTGCGATTGCGTGATTGCGATTGCGTGATTGCGATTGCGTGAGTCTGATTGTGTGATTGTGTGATTGCGATTGTGTGATTGCGTTTGTATGATTGCGATTGTGTGATGGTGGTTGTGTGATGGTGATTGTGTGGTTGTGATTGTGATTGTGATTGTGTGATCGAGATTGTGTGATCGTGATTGTGTGATCGTGATTGTGTGATCGTGACTGTGTGATCGTGATTGTGTGAACGTGATTGTGTTATCGTGATTGTGTGATTGTGTGATTGTGATTGTGTGATTGTGATTGTGTGATTGTGATTGTGTGATTGTGATTGTGTGATTGTGATTGTCTGATTGTCATTGTGTGATTGTGATGGTGTGACTGTGATTGCGTGACTGTCATTGTGTGATTGTGATTGTGATTGTGATTGTGATTGTGCGATTGTGATTGTGCGATTGTGATTGTGCGATTGTGATTGTGATTGTGATTGTGTGATTGTGGGATTGTGTGATTGTGATTGTGTGATTGAGATTATGTGATTGTGATTGTGATTGTGATTGTGTGACTGTGATTGTGTGACTGTGATTGTGTGACTGTGATTGTGTGACTGTGATCGTGTGACTGTGATCGTGTGACTGTGATCGTGTGACTGTGATCGTGTGACTGTGATCGTGTGACTGTGATCGTGTGACTGTGATCGTGTGACTGTGATCGTGTGACTGTGATCGTGTGACTGTGATCGTGTGACTGTGATCGTGTGACTGTGATCGTGTGACTGTGATCGTGTGACTGTGAATGTGTGACTGTGATTGTGTGACTGTGATTGTGTGAGTGTGATTGTGTGACTGTGATTGTGTGACTGTGATTGTGTGACTGTGATTGTGTGACTGTGATTGTGTGACTGTGATTGTGTGATTGTGATTGTGTGATTGTGTGATAGTGTGATTGCGACTGTGCGATTGTGTGATTGAGTGATTGTGATTGTGTGATTGTGATTGTGTGATTGTGATTGTGTGATTGCGACTGTGTGATTGAGTGATTGTGATTGTGTGATTGTGATTGTGTGATTGCGATTGTGTGATTGTGATTGTGATTGTGTGATTGTGATTGTGCGATTGTGATTGTGCGATTGTGATTGTGCGATTGTGATTGTGCGATTGTGATTGTGCGATTGTGATTGTGCGATTGTGATTGTGCGATTGTGATTGTGCGATTGTGATTGTGCGATGGTGATTGTGCGATGGTGATTGTGCGATTGTGATTGTGCGATTGTGATTGTGCGATTGTGATTGTGCGATTGTGATTGTGCGATTGTGATTGTGCGATTGTGATTGTGCGATTGTGATTGTGCGATTGTGATTGTGCGATTGTGATTGTGCGATTGTGATTGTGCGATTGTGATTGTGCGATTGTGATTGGGCGATTGTGATTGCGCGATTGTGATTGCGCGATTGTCATTGCGCGATTGTGATTGCGCGACTGTGATTGCGCGACTGTGATTGCGCGATTGTGATTGCGTGTCTGTGATTGCGTGATTGCGATTGCGTGATTGCGATTGCGTGATTGCGATTGCGTGATTGCGATTGCGTGATTGCGATTGCGTGATTGCGATTGCGTGATTGCGATTGCGTGATTGCGATTGCGTGATTGCGATTGCGTGATTGCGATTGCGTGATTGCGATTGCCTGATTGCGATTGTGTGATTGCGATTCTGTGATTGCGATTGTGTGATTGTGATTGTGTGATTGTGATCGTGTGATTGTGTGAACGTGATTGTGTGATCGTGGTTGTGGGATTGTGACTGTGTGATTGTGTGATCGTGATTGTGTTATCGTGATTGTGTGATTGTGATTGTGATTGTGATTGTGTGACTGTGTGATTGCGATTGTGTGATCGGGATTGTGTGATCGTGATTGTGTGATCGTGATTGTGTGATCGTGATTGTGTGATCGTGATTGTGTGATCGTGACTGTGTGATCGTGATTGTGTGAACGTGATTGTGTTATCGTGATTGTGTGATTGTGTGATTGTGATTGTGTGATTGTGATTGTGTGATTGTGATTGTCTGATTGTCATTGTGTGATTGTGATGGTGTGACTGTGTGATTGTGATTGTGATTGTGCGATTGTGATTGTGCGATTGTGATTGTGATTGTGATTGTGTGATTGTGGGATTGTGTGATTGTGATTGTGTGATTGAGATTATGTGATTGTGATTGTGATTGTGATTGTGTGACTGTGATTGTGTGACTGTGATTGTGTGACTGTGATTGTGTGACTGTGATCGTGTGACTGTGATCGTGTGACTGTGATCGTGTGACTGTGATCGTGTGACTGTGATCGTGTGACTGTGATCGTGTGACTGTGAATGTGTGACTGTGATTGTGTGACTGTGATTGTGTGAGTGTGATTGTGTGACTGTGATTGTGTGACTGTGATTGTGTGACTGTGATTGTGTGACTGTGATTGTGTGACTGTGATTGTGTGACTGTGATTGTGTGACTGTGATTGTGTGACTGTGATTGTGTGACTGTGATTGTGTGATTGTGATTGTGTGATTGTGTGATAGTGTGATTGCGACTGTGCGATTGTGTGATTGAGTGATTGTGATTGTGTGATTGTGATTGTGTGATTGTGATTGTGTGATTGCGACTGTGTGATTGAGTGATTGTGATTGTGTGATTGTGATTGTGTGATTGCGATTGTGTGATTGTGATTGTGATTGTGTGATTGTGATTGTGCGATTGTGATTGTGCGATTGTGATTGTGCGATTGTGATTGTGTGATTGTGATTGTGTGATTGTGATTGTGCGATTGTGATTGTGCGATTGTGATTGTGCGATTGTGATTGTGCGATGGTGATTGTGCGATTGTGATTGTGCGATTGTGATTGTGCGATTGTGATTGTGCGATTGTGATTGTGCGATTGTGATTGTGCGATTGTGATTGTGCGATTGTGATTGTGCGATTGTGATTGTGCGATTGTGATTGGGCGATTGTGATTGCGCGATTGTGATTGCGCGATTGTCATTGCGCGATTGTGATTGCGCGACTGTGATTGCGCGACTGTGATTGCGCGATTGTGATTGCGTGTCTGTGATTGCGTGATTGCGATTGCGTGATTGCGATTGCGTGATTGCGATTGCGTGATTGCGATTGCGTGATTGCGATTGCGTGATTGCGATTGCGTGATTGCGATTGCGTGATTGCGATTGCGTGATTGCGATTGCGTGATTGCGATTGCGTGATTGCGATTGCGTGATTGCGATTGCGTGATTGCGATTGCGTGATTGCGATTGTGTGATTGCGATTCTGTGATTGCGATTGTGTGATTGTGATTGTGTGATTGTGATCGTGTGATTGTGTGAACGTGATTGTGTGATCGTGGTTGTGGGATTGTGACTGTGTGATTGTGTGATCGTGATTGTGTTATCGTGATTGTGTGATTGTGATTGTGATTGTGATTGTGTGACTGTGTGATTGTGATTGTGTGATCGGGATTGTGTGATCGTGATTGTGTGATCGTGATTGTGTGATCGTGATTGTGTGATCGTGACTGTGTGATCGTGATTGTGTGAACGTGATTGTGTTATCGTGATTGTGTGATTGTGTGATTGTGATTGTGTGATTGAGATTGTGTGATTGTGATTGTCTGATTGTCATTGTGTGATTGTGATGGTGTGACTGTGATTGCGTGACTGTGATTGTGTGATTGTGATTGTGATTGTGATTGTGCGATTGTGAATGTGCGATTGTGATTGTGATTGTGATTGTGCGATTGTGTGATCGTGTGACTGTGATCGTGTGACTGTGATCGTGTGACTGTGATCGTGTGACTGTGATCGTGTGACTGTGATCGTGTGACTGTGATCGTGTGACTGTGATCGTGTGACTGTGATCGTGTGACTGTGATCGTGTGACTGTGATCGTGTGACTGTGATTGTGTGACTGTGATTGTGTGACTGTGAATGTGTGACTGTGATTGTGTGATTGCGACTGTGTGATTGAGTGATTGTGATTGTGTGATTGTGATTGTGTGATTGTGATTGTGTGATTGTGATTGTGTGATTGTGATTGTGTGATTGTGATTGTGTGATTGTGATTGTGTGATTGTGATTGTGTGATTGTGATTGTGTGATTGTGATTGTGTGATTGTGATTGTGTGATTGTGATTGTGTGATTGTGATTGTGTGATTGTGATTGTGTGATTGTGATTGTGTGATTGTGATTGTGTGATTGTGATTGTGTGATTGTGATTGTGTGATTGTGATTGTGTGATTGTGATTGTGTGATTGTGATTGTGTGATTGTGATTGTGTGATTGTGATTGTGTGATTGTGATTGTGTGATTGTGATTGTGTGATTGTGATTGTGTGATTGTGATTGTGTGATTGTGATTGTGTGATTGTGATTGTGTGATTGTGATTGTGTGATTGTGATTGTGTGATTGTGATTGTGTGATTGTGATTGTGTGATTGTGGTTGTGTGATTGTGATTGTGTGATTGTGATTGTGTGATTGTGATTGTGTGATTGTGATTGTGTGATTGTGATTGTGTAATTGTGATTGTGTGATTGTGATTGTGTGATTGTGATTGTGTGATTGTGATTGTGTGATTGTGTGATTGTGATTGTGTGATTGTGATTGTGTGATTGTGATTGTGTAGTTGTGATTGTGATTGTGATTGTGTGATCGAGATTGTGTGATCGTGATTGTGTGATCGTGATTGTGTGATCGTGACTGTGTGATCGTGATTGTGTGAACGTGATTGTGTTATCGTGATTGTGTGATTGTGTGATTGTGATTGTGTGATTGTGATTGTCTGATTGTCATTGTGTGATTGTGATGGTGTGACTGTGATTGCGTGACTGTGATTGTGTGATTGTGATTGTGATTGTGATTGTGATTGTGCGATTGTGATTGTGCGACTGCGATTGTGCGATTGTGATTGTGATTGTGATTGTGTTATTGTGGGATTGTGTGATTGTGATTGTGTGATTGAGATTATGTGATTGTGATTGTGATTGTGATTGTGTGACTGTGATTGTGTGACTGTGATTGTGTGACTGTGATTGTGTGACTGTGATTGTGTGACTGTGATCGTGTGACTGTGATCGTGTGACTGTGATCGTGTGACTGTGATCGTGTGACTGCGATCGTGTGACTGTGATCGTGTGACTGTGATTGTGTGACTGTGAATGTGTGACTGTGATTGCGTGAGTGTGATTGTGTGACTGTGATTGTGTGACTGTGATTGTGTGACTGTGATTGTGTGACTGTGATTGTGTGACTGTGATTGTGTGACAGTGATTGTGTGATTGTGATTGTGTGATTGTGTGATAGTGTGATTGCGACTGTGCGATTGTGTGATTGAGTGATTGTGATTGTGTGATTGTGATTGTGTGATTGTGATTGTGTGATTGCGACTGTGTGATTGAGTGATTGTGATTGTGTGATTGTGATTGTGTGATTGCGATTGTGTGATTGTGATTGTGATTGTGTGATTGTGATTGTGCGATTGTGATTGTGTGATTGTGATTGTGTGATTGTGATTGTGCGATTGTGATTGTGCGATTGTGATTGTGCGATTGTGATTGTGCGATTGTGATTGCGCGATTGTGATTGCGCGATTGTGATTGCGTGTCTGTGATTGCGTGATTGTGATTGCGTGATTGTGATTGCGTGATTGTGATTGCGTGATTGCGATTGCGTGATTGCGATTGCGTGATTGCGATTGCGTGATTGCGATTGCGTGATTGCGATTGCGTGAGTCTGATTGTGTGATTGTGTGATTGCGATTGTGTGATTGCGTTTGTATGATTGCGATTGTGTGATGGTGGTTGTGTGATGGTGATTGTGTGGTTGTGATTGTGATTGTGATTGTGTGATCGAGATTGTGTGATCGTGATTGTGTGATCGTGATTGTGTGATCGTGACTGTGTGATCGTGATTGTGTGAACGTGATTGTGTTATCGTGATTGTGTGATTGTGTGAGTGTGATTGTGTGATTGTGTGATTGTGATTGTGTGATTGTGATTGTGTGATTGTGATTGTGTGATTGTGATTGTGTGATTGTGATTGTGTGATTGTGATTGTGTGATTGTGATTGTGTGATTGTGATTGTGTGATTGTGATTGTGTGATTGTGATTGTGTGATTGTGATTGTGTGATTGTGATTGTGTGATTGTGATTGTGTGATTGTGATTGTGTGATTGTGATTGTGTGATTGTGATTGTGTGATTGTGGTTGTGTGATTGTGATTGTGTGATTGTGATTGTGTGATTGTGATTGTGTGATTGTGATTGTGTGATTGTGATTGTGTAATTGTGATTGTGTGATTGTGATTGTGTGATTGTGATTGTGTGATTGTGATTGTGTGATTGTGATTGTGTGATTGTGATTGTGTGATTGTGATTGTGTGATTGTGATTGTGTAGTTGTGATTGTGATTGTGATTGTGTGATCGAGATTGTGTGATCGTGATTGTGTGATCGTGATTGTGTGATCGTGACTGTGTGATCGTGATTGTGTGAACGTGATTGTGTTATCGTGATTGTGTGATTGTGTGATTGTGATTGTGTGATTGTGATTGTGTGATTGTGATTGTCTGATTGTCATTGTGTGATTGTGATGGTGTGACTGTGATTGCGTGACTGTGATTGTGTGATTGTGATTGTGATTGTGATTGTGCGATTGTGATTGTGCGATTGTGATTGTGCGATTGTGATTGTGATTGTGCTTGTGTGATTGTGGGATTGTGTGATTGTGATTGTGTGATTGAGATTATGTGATTGTGATTGTGATTGTGATTGTGTGACTGTGATTGTGTGAATGTGATTGTGTGACTGTGATTGTGTGACTGTGATTGTGTGACTGTGATCGTGTGACTGTGATCGTGTGACTGTGATCGTGTGACTGTGATCGTGTGACTGTGATCGTGTGACTGTGATCGTGTGACTGTGATCGTGTGACTGTGATCGTGTGACTGTGATCGTGTGACTGTGATCGTGTGACTGTGATTGTGTGACTGTGATTGTGTGACTGTGAATGTGTGACTGTGATTGTGTGATTGCGACTGTGTGATTGAGTGATTGTGATTGTGTGATTGTGATTGTGTGATTGTGATTGTGTGATTGTGATTGTGTGATTGTGATTGTGTGATTGTGATTGTGTGATTGTGATTGTGTGATTGTGATTGTGTGATTGTGATTGTGTGATTGTGATTGTGTGATTGTGATTGTGTGATTGTGATTGTGTGATTGTGATTGTGTGATTGTGATTGTGTGATTGTGATTGTGTGATTGTGATTGTGTGATTGTGATTGTGTGATTGTGATTGTGTGATTGTGATTGTGTGATTGTGATTGTGTGATTGTGATTGTGTGATTGTGATTGTGTGATTGTGATTGTGTGATTGTGATTGTGTGATTGTGATTGTGTGATTGTGATTGTGTGATTGTGATTGTGTGATTGTGATTGTGTGATTGTGATTGTGTGATTGTGATTGTGTGATTGTGATTGTGTGATTGTGATTGTGTGATTGTGATTGTGTGATTGTGATTGTGTGATTGTGATTGTGTGATTGTGGTTGTGTGATTGTGATTGTGTGATTGTGATTGTGTGATTGTGATTGTGTGATTGTGATTGTGTGATTGTGATTGTGTAATTGTGATTGTGTGATTGTGATTGTGTGATTGTGATTGTGTGATTGTGATTGTGTGATTGTGTGATTGTGATTGTGTGATTGTGATTGTGTGATTGTGATTGTGTAGTTGTGATTGTGATTGTGATTGTGTGATCGAGATTGTGTGATCGTGATTGTGTGATCGTGATTGTGTGATCGTGACTGTGTGATCGTGATTGTGTGAACGTGATTGTGTTATCGTGATTGTGTGATTGTGTGATTGTGATTGTGTGATTGTGATTGTCTGATTGTCATTGTGTGATTGTGATGGTGTGACTGTGATTGCGTGAGTGTGATTGTGTGATTGTGATTGTGATTGTGATTGTGATTTTGCGATTGTGATTGTGCGACTGCGATTGTGCGATTGTGATTGTGATTGTGATTGTGTTATTGTGGGATTGTGTGATTGTGATTGTGTGATTGAGATTATGTAATTGTGATTGTGATTGTGATTGTGTGACTGTGATTGTGTGACTGTGATTGTGTGACTGTGATTGTGTGACTGTGATTGTGTGACTGTGATCGTGTGACTGTGATCGTGTGACTGTGATCGTGTGACTGTGATCGTGTGACTGCGATCGTGTGACTGTGATCGTGTGACTGTGATTGTGTGACTGTGAATGTGTGACTGTGATTGCGTGAGTGTGATTGTGTGACTGTGATTGTGTGACTGTGATTGTGTGACTGTGATTGTGTGACTGTGATTGTGTGACTGTGATTGTGTGACTGTGATTGTGTGATTGTGATTGTGTGATTGTGTGATAGTGTGATTGCGACTGTGCGATTGTGTGATTGAGTGATTGTGATTGTGTGATTGTGATTGTGTGATTGTGATTGTGTGATTGCGACTGTGTGATTGAGTGATTGTGATTGTGTGATTGTGATTGTGTGATTGCGATTGTGTGATTGTGATTGTGATTGTGTGATTGTGATTGTGCGATTGTGATTGTGTGATTGTGATTGTGTGATTGTGATTGTGCGATTGTGATTGTGCGATTGTGATTGTGCGATTGTGATTGTGCGATTGTGATTGCGCGATTGTGATTGCGCGATTGTGATTGCGTGTCTGTGATTGCGTGATTGTGATTGCGTGATTGTGATTGCGTGATTGTGATTGTGTGATTGTGATTGTGTAATTGTGATTGTGTGATTGTGATTGTGTGATTGTGATTGTGTGATTGTGATTGTGTGATTGTGATTGTGTGATTGTGATTGTGTGATTGTGATTGTGTGATTGTGATTGTGTAGTTGTGATTGTGATTGTGATTGTGTGATCGAGATTGTGTGATCGTGATTGTGTGATCGTGATTGTGTGATCGTGACTGTGTGATCGTGATTGTGTGAACGTGATTGTGTTATCGTGATTGTGTGATTGTGTGATTGTGATTGTGTGATTGTGATTGTGTGATTGTGATTGTCTGATTGTCATTGTGTGATTGTGATGGTGTGACTGTGATTGCGTGACTGTGATTGTGTGATTGTGATTGTGATTGTGATTGTGCGATTGTGATTGTGCGATTGTGATTGTGCGATTGTGATTGTGATTGTGCTTGTGTGATTGTGGGATTGTGTGATTGTGATTGTGTGATTGAGATTATGTGATTGTGATTGTGATTGTGATTGTGTGACTGTGATTGTGTGAATGTGATTGTGTGACTGTGATTGTGTGACTGTGATTGTGTGACTGTGATCGTGTGACTGTGATCGTGTGACTGTGATCGTGTGACTGTGATCGTGTGACTGTGATCGTGTGACTGTGATCGTGTGACTGTGATCGTGTGACTGTGATCGTGTGACTGTGATCGTGTGACTGTGATCGTGTGACTGTGATTGTGTGACTGTGATTGTGTGACTGTGAATGTGTGACTGTGATTGTGTGATTGCGACTGTGTGATTGAGTGATTGTGATTGTGTGATTGTGATTGTGTGATTGTGATTGTGTGATTGTGATTGTGTGATTGTGATTGTGTGATTGTGATTGTGTGATTGTGATTGTGTGATTGTGATTGTGTGATTGTGATTGTGTGATTGTGATTGTGTGATTGTGATTGTGTGATTGTGATTGTGTGATTGTGATTGTGTGATTGTGATTGTGTGATTGTGATTGTGTGATTGTGATTGTGTGATTGTGATTGTGTGATTGTGATTGTGTGATTGTGATTGTGTGATTGTGATTGTGTGATTGTGATTGTGTGATTGTGATTGTGTGATTGTGATTGTGTGATTGTGATTGTGTGATTGTGATTGTGTGATTGTGATTGTGTGATTGTGATTGTGTGATTGTGATTGTGTGATTGTGATTGTGTGATTGTGATTGTGTGATTGTGATTGTGTGATTGTGATTGTGTGATTGTGATTGTGTGATTGTGATTGTGTGATTGTGATTGTGTGATTGTGATTGTGTGATTGTGGTTGTGTGATTGTGATTGTGTGATTGTGATTGTGTGATTGTGATTGTGTGATTGTGATTGTGTGATTGTGATTGTGTAATTGTGATTGTGTGATTGTGATTGTGTGATTGTGATTGTGTGATTGTGATTGTGTGATTGTGTGATTGTGATTGTGTGATTGTGATTGTGTGATTGTGATTGTGTAGTTGTGATTGTGATTGTGATTGTGTGATCGAGATTGTGTGATCGTGATTGTGTGATCGTGATTGTGTGATCGTGACTGTGTGATCGTGATTGTGTGAACGTGATTGTGTTATCGTGATTGTGTGATTGTGTGATTGTGATTGTGTGATTGTGATTGTCTGATTGTCATTGTGTGATTGTGATGGTGTGACTGTGATTGCGTGAGTGTGATTGTGTGATTGTGATTGTGATTGTGATTGTGATTTTGCGATTGTGATTGTGCGACTGCGATTGTGCGATTGTGATTGTGATTGTGATTGTGTTATTGTGGGATTGTGTGATTGTGATTGTGTGATTGAGATTATGTGATTGTGATTGTGATTGTGATTGTGTGACTGTGATTGTGTGACTGTGATTGTGTGACTGTGATTGTGTGACTGTGATTGTGTGACTGTGATCGTGTGACTGTGATCGTGTGACTGTGATCGTGTGACTGTGATCGTGTGACTGCGATCGTGTGACTGTGATCGTGTGACTGTGATTGTGTGACTGTGAATGTGTGACTGTGATTGCGTGAGTGTGATTGTGTGACTGTGATTGTGTGACTGTGATTGTGTGACTGTGATTGTGTGACTGTGATTGTGTGACTGTGATTGTGTGACTGTGATTGTGTGATTGTGATTGTGTGATTGTGTGATAGTGTG
This sequence comes from Megachile rotundata, assembly GCF_050947335.1. Classification (NCBI taxonomy): domain Eukaryota; kingdom Metazoa; phylum Arthropoda; class Insecta; order Hymenoptera; family Megachilidae; genus Megachile; species Megachile rotundata. Next base: position 253,289 of record NW_027473488.1, on the reverse strand, counting down.
ATTGCGACTGTGCGATTGTGTGATTGAGTGATTGTGATTGTGTGATTGTGATTGTGTGATTGTGATTGTGTGATTGCGACTGTGTGATTGAGTGATTGTGATTGTGTGATTGTGATTGTGTGATTGCGATTGTGTGATTGTGATTGTGATTGTGTGATTGTGATTGTGCGATTGTGATTGTGTGATTGTGATTGTGTGATTGTGATTGTGCGATTGTGATTGTGCGATTGTGATTGTGCGATTGTGATTGTGCGATTGTGATTGCGCGATTGTGATTGCGCGATTGTGATTGCGTGTCTGTGATTGCGTGATTGTGATTGCGTGATTGTGATTGCGTGATTGTGATTGCGTGATTGCGATTGCGTGATTGCGATTGCGTGATTGCGATTGCGTGATTGCGATTGCGTGAGTCTGATTGTGTGATTGTGTGATTGCGATTGTGTGATTGCGTTTGTATGATTGCGATTGTGTGATGGTGGTTGTGTGATGGTGATTGTGTGGTTGTGATTGTGATTGTGATTGTGTGATCGAGATTGTGTGATCGTGATTGTGTGATCGTGATTGTGTGATCGTGACTGTGTGATCGTGATTGTGTGAACGTGATTGTGTTATCGTGATTGTGTGATTGTGTGAGTGTGATTGTGTGATTGTGTGATTGTGATTGTGTGATTGTGATTGTGTGATTGTGATTGTGTGATTGTGATTGTGTGATTGTGATTGTGTGATTGTGATTGTGTGATTGTGATTGTGTGATTGTGATTGTGTGATTGTGATTGTGTGATTGTGATTGTGTGATTGTGATTGTGTGATTGTGATTGTGTGATTGTGATTGTGTGATTGTGATTGTGTGATTGTGATTGTGTGATTGTGATTGTGTGATTGTGATTGTGTGATTGTGATTGTGTGATTGTGATTGTGTGATTGTGATTGTGTGATTGTGATTGTGTGATTGTGGTTGTGTGATTGTGATTGTGTGATTGTGATTGTGTGATTGTGATTGTGTGATTGTGATTGTGTGATTGTGATTGTGTAATTGTGATTGTGTGATTGTGATTGTGTGATTGTGATTGTGTGATTGTGATTGTGTGATTGTGATTGTGTGATTGTGATTGTGTGATTGTGATTGTGTGATTGTGATTGTGTAGTTGTGATTGTGATTGTGATTGTGTGATCGAGATTGTGTGATCGTGATTGTGTGATCGTGATTGTGTGATCGTGACTGTGTGATCGTGATTGTGTGAACGTGATTGTGTTATCGTGATTGTGTGATTGTGTGATTGTGATTGTGTGATTGTGATTGTGTGATTGTGATTGTCTGATTGTCATTGTGTGATTGTGATGGTGTGACTGTGATTGCGTGACTGTGATTGTGTGATTGTGATTGTGATTGTGATTGTGCGATTGTGATTGTGCGACTGCGATTGTGCGATTGTGATTGTGATTGTGATTGTGTTATTGTGGGATTGTGTGATTGTGATTGTGTGATTGAGATTATGTGATTGTGATTGTGATTGTGATTGTGTGACTGTGATTGTGTGACTGTGATTGTGTGACTGTGATTGTGTGACTGTGATCGTGTGACTGTGATCGTGTGACTGTGATCGTGTGACTGTGATCGTGTGACTGTGATCGTGTGACTGTGATCGTGTGACTGTGATTGTGTGACTCTGAATGTGTGACTGTGATTGCGTGAGTGTGATTGTGTGACTGTGATTGTGTGACTGTGATTGTGTGACTGTGATTGTGTGACTGTGATTGTGTGACTGTGATTGTGTGACTGTGATTGTGTGACTGTGATTGTGTGATTGTGATTGTGTGATTGTGTGATAGTGTGATTGCGACTGTGCGATTGTGTGATTGAGTGATTGTGATTGTGTGATTGTGATTGTGTGATTGTGATTGTGTGATTGTGATTGTGTGATTGCGACTGTGTGATTGAGTGATTGTGATTGTGTGATTGTGATTGTGTGATTGCGATTGTGTTATTGTGATTGTGATTGTGTGATTGTGATTGTGCGATTGTGATTGTGTGATTGTGATTGTGTGATTGTGATTGTGCGATTGTGATTGTGCGATTGTGATTGTGCGATTGTGATTGTGCGATTGTGATTGCGCGATTGTGATTGCGCGATTGTGATTGCGTGTCTGTGATTGCGTGATTGTGATTGCGTGATTGTGATTGTGTGATTGTGATTGCGTGATTGCGATTGCGTGATTGCGATTGCGTGATTGCGATTGCGTGATTGCGATTGCGTGATTGCGATTGCGTGATTGCGATTGCGTGAGTCTGATTGTGTGATTATGTGATTGCGATTGTGTGATTGCGTTTGTATGATTGCGATTGTGTGATGGTGGTTGTGTGATGGTGATTGTGTGGTTGTGATTGTGATTGTGATTGTGTGATCGAGATTGTGTGATCGTGATTGTGTGATCGTGATTGTGTGATCGTGACTGTGTGATCGTGATTGTGTGAACGTGATTGTGTTATCGTGATTGTGTGATTGTGTGATTGTGATTGTGTGATTGTGATTGTGTGATTGTGATTGTGTGATTGTGATTGTGTGATTGTGATTGTCTGATTGTCATTGTGTGATTGTGATGGTGTGACTGTGATTGCGTGACTGTCATTGTGTGATTGTGATTGTGATTGTGATTGTGATTGTGCGATTGTGATTGTGCGATTGTGATAGTGCGATTGTGATTGTGATTGTGATTGTGTGATTGTGGGATTGTGTGATTGTGATTGTGTGATTGAGATTATGTGATTGTGATTGTGATTGTGATTGTGTGACTGTGATTGTGTGACTGTGATTGTGTGACTGTGATTGTGTGACTGTGATCGTGTGACTGTGATCGTGTGACTGTGATCGTGTGACTGTGATCGTGTGACTGTGATCGTGTGACTGTGATCGTGTGACTGTGATCGTGTGACTGTGATCGTGTGACTGTGATCGTGTGACTGTGATCGTGTGACTGTGATCGTGTGACTGTGATCGTGTGACTGTGATCGTGTGACTGTGATCGTGTGACTGTGAATGTGTGACTGTGATTGTGTGACTGTGATTGTGTGAGTGTGATTGTGTGACTGTGATTGTGTGACTGTGATTGTGTGACTGTGATTGTGTGACTGTGATTGTGTGACTGTGATTGTGTGACTGTGATTGTGTGATTGTGATTGTGTGATTGTGTGATAGTGTGATTGCGACTGTGCGATTGTGTGATTGAGTGATTGTGATTGTGTGATTGTGATTGTGTGATTGTGATTGTGTGATTGCGACTGTGTGATTGAGTGATTGTGATTGTGTGATTGTGATTGTGTGATTGCGATTGTGTGATTGTGATTGTGATTGTGTGATTGTGATTGTGCGATTGTGATTGTGCGATTGTGATTGTGCGATTGTGATTGTGCGATTGTGATTGTGCGATTGTGATTGTGCGATTGTGATTGTGCGATTGTGATTGTGCGATTGTGATTGTGCGATGGTGATTGTGCGATGGTGATTGTGCGATTGTGATTGTGCGATTGTGATTGTGCGATTGTGATTGTGCGATTGTGATTGTGCGATTGTGATTGTGCGATTGTGATTGTGCGATTGTGATTGTGCGATTGTGATTGTGCGATTGTGATTGTGCGATTGTGATTGTGCGATTGTGATTGGGCGATTGTGATTGCGCGATTGTGATTGCGCGATTGTCATTGCGCGATTGTGATTGCGCGACTGTGATTGCGCGACTGTGATTGCGCGATTGTGATTGCGTGTCTGTGATTGCGTGATTGCGATTGCGTGATTGCGATTGCGTGATTGCGATTGCGTGATTGCGATTGCGTGATTGCGATTGCGTGATTGCGATTGCGTGATTGCGATTGCGTGATTGCGATTGCGTGATTGCGATTGCGTGATTGCGATTGCGTGATTGCGATTGTGTGATTGCGATTCTGTGATTGCGATTATGTGACTGTGATTGTGTGATTGTGATCGTGTGATTGTGTGAACGTGATTGTGTGATCGTGGTTGTGGGATTGTGACTGTGTGATTGTGTGATCGTGATTGTGTTATCGTGATTGTGTGATTGTGATTGTGATTGTGATTGTGCGACTGTGTGATTGCGATTGTGTGATCGGGATTGTGTGATCGTGATTGTGTGATCGTGATTGTGTGATCGTGATTGTGTGATCGTGACTGTGTGATCGTGATTGTGTGAACGTGATTGTGTTATCGTGATTGTGTGATTGTGTGATTGTGATTGTGTGATTGTGATTGTGTGATTGTGATTGTCTGATTGTCATTGTGTGATTGTGATGGTGTGACTGTGTGATTGTGATTGTGATTGTGCGATTGTGATTGTGCGATTGTGACTGTGATTGTGATTGTGTGATTGTGGGATTGTGTGATTGTGATTGTGTGATTGAGATTATGTGATTGTGATTGTGATTGTGATTGTGTGACTGTGATTGTGTGACTGTGATTGTGTGACTGTGATTCTGTGACTGTGATCGTGTGACTGTGATCGTGTGACTGTGATCGTGTGACTGTGATCGTGTGACTGTGATCGTGTGACTGTGATCGTGTGACTGTGAATGTGTGACTGTGATTGTGTGACTGTGATTGTGTGAGTGTGATTGTGTGACTGTGATTGTGTGACTGTGATTGTGTGACTGTGATTGTGTGACTGTGATTGTGTGACTGTGATTGTGTGACTGTGATTGTGTGACTGTGATTGTGTGACTGTGATTGTGTGATTGTGATTGTGTGATTGTGTGATAGTGTGATTGCGACTGTGCGATTGTGTGATTGAGTGATTGTGATTGTGTGATTGTGATTGTGTGATTGTGATTGTGTGATTGCGACTGTGTGATTGAGTGATTGTGATTGTGTGATTGTGATTGTGTGATTGCGATTGTGTGATTGTGATTGTGATTGTGTGATTGTGATTGTGCGATTGTGATTGTGCGATTGTGATTGTGCGATTGTGATTGTGCGATTGTGATTGTGTGATTGTGATTGTGCGATTGTGATTGTGCGATTGTGATTGTGCGATTGTGATTGTGCGATGGTGATTGTGCGATTGTGATTGTGCGATTGTGATTGTGCGATTGTGATTGTGCGATTGTGATTGTGCGATTGTGATTGTGCGATTGTGATTGTGCGATTGTGATTGTGCGATTGTGATTGTGCGATTGTGATTGTGCGATTGTGATTGTGCGATTGTGATTGGGCGATTGTGATTGCGCGATTGTGATTGCGCGATTGTCATTGCGCGATTGTGATTGCGCGACTGTGAGTGCGCGACTGTGATTGCGCGATTGTGATTGCGTGTCTGTGATTGCGTGATTGCGATTGCGTGATTGCGATTGCGTGATTGCGATTGCGTGATTGCGATTGCGTGATTGCGATTGCGTGATTGCGATTGCGTGATTGCGATTGCGTGATTGCGATTGCGTGATTGCGATTGCGTGATTGCGATTGCGTGATTGCGATTGCGTGATTGCGATTGCGTGATTGCGATTGCGTGATTGCGATTGTGTGATTGCGATTCTGTGATTGCGATTGTGTGATTGTGATTGTGTGATTGTGATCGTGTGATTGTGTGAACGTGATTGTGTGATCGTGGTTGTGGGATTGTGACTGTGTGATTGTGTGATCGTGATTGTGTTATCGTGATTGTGTGATTGTGATTGTGATTGTGATTGTGTGACTGTGTGATTGTGATTGTGTGATCGGGATTGTGTGATCGTGATTGTGTGATCGTGATTGTGTGATCGTGATTGTGTGATCGTGACTGTGTGATCGTGATTGTGTGAACGTGATTGTGTTATCGTGATTGTGTGATTGTGTGATTGTGATTGTGTGATTGTGATTGTGTGATTGTGATTGTCTGATTGTCATTGTGTGATTGTGATGGTGTGACTGTGATTGCGTGACTGTGATTGTGTGATTGTGATTGTGATTGTGATTGTGCGATTGTGAATGTGCGATTGTGATTGTGATTGTGATTGTGTGATTGTGGGGTTGTGTGATTGTGATTGTGTGATTGAGATTATGTGATTGTGATTGTGATTGTGATTGTGTGATTGTGATTGTGATTGTGATTGTGCGATTGTGAATGTGCGATTGTGATTGTGATTGTGATTGTGTGATTGTGGGATTGTGTGATTGTGATTGTGTGATTGAGATTATGTGATTGTGATTGTGATTGTGATTGTGTGACTGTGATTGTGTGATTGTGATTGTGTGATTGTGATTGTGTGACTGTGTTTGTGTGATTGTGATTGTGATTGTGATTGTGTGACTGTGTGATTGTGATTGTGTGATCGGGATTGTGTGATCGTGATTGTGTGATCGTGATTGTGTGATCGTGTGATTGTGATTGTGTGATTGTGATTGTGATTGTGTGATTGTGATTGTGTGATTGTGATTGTCTGATTGTCATTGTGTGATTGTGATGGTGTGACTGTGATTGCGTGACTGTGATTGTGTGATTGTGATTGTGATTGTGATTGTGCGATTGTGATTGTGCGATTGTGATTGTGCGATTGTGATTGTGATTGTGCTTGTGTGATTGTGGGATTGTGTGATTGTGATTGTGTGATTGAGATTATGTGATTGTGATTGTGATTGTGATTGTGTGACTGTGATTGTGTGAATGTGATTGTGTGACTGTGATTGTGTGATTGAGATTATGTGATTGTGATTGTGATTGTGATTGTGTGACTGTGATTGTGTGAATGTGATTGTGTGACTGTGATTGTGTGACTGTGATTGTGTGACTGTGATCGTGTGACTGTGATCGTGTGACTGTGATCGTGTGACTGTGATCGTGTGACTGTGATCGTGTGACTGTGATCGTGTGACTGTGAATGTGTGACTGTGATTGCGTGAGTGTGATTGTGTGACTGTGATTGTGTGACTGTGATTGTGTGACTGTGATTGTGTGACTGTGATTGTGTGACTGTGATTGTGTGACTGTGATTGTGTGATTGTGATTGTGTGATTGTGTGATAGTGTGATTGCGACTGTGCGATTGTGTGATTGAGTGATTGTGATTGTGTGATTGTGATTGTGTGATTGTGATTGTGTGATTGCGACTGTGTGATTGAGTGATTGTGATTGTGTGATTGTGATTGTGTGATTGCGATTGTGTGATTGTGATTGTGATTGTGTGATTGTGATTGTGCGATTGTGATTGTGTGATTGTGATTGTGGGATTGTGATTGTGCGATTGTGATTGTGCGATTGTGATTGTGCGATTGTGATTGTGCGATTGTGATTGCGCGATTGTGATTGCGCGATTGTGATTGCGTGTCTGTGATTGCGTGATTGTGATTGCGTGATTGTGATTGCGTGATTGTGATTGCGTGATTGCGATTGCGTGATTGCGATTGCGTGATTGCGATTGCGTGATTGCGATTGCGTGATTGCGATTGCGTGAGTCTGATTGTGTGATTGTGTGATTGCGATTGTGTGATTGCGTTTGTATGATTGCGATTGTGTGATGGTGGTTGTGTGATGGTGATTGTGTGGTTGTGATTGTGATTGTGATTGTGTGATCGAGATTGTGTGATCGTGATTGTGTGATCGTGATTGTGTGATTGTGATTGTGTGATTGTGATTGTGTGATTGTGATTGTCTGATTGTCATTGTGTGATTGTGATGGTGTGACTGTGATTGCGTGACTGTCATTGTGTGATTGTGATTGTGATTGTGATTGTGCGATTGTGATTGTGCGATTGTGATTGTGCGATTGTGATTGTGATTGTGATTGTGTGATTGTGGGATTGTGTGATTGTGATTGTGTGATTGAGATTATGTGATTGTGATTGTGATTGTGATTGTGTGACTGTGATTGTGTGACTGTGATTGTGTGACTGTGATTGTGTGACTGTGATTGTGTGACTGTGATCGTGTGACTGTGATCGTGTGACTGTGATCGTGTGACTGTGATCGTGTGACTGTGATCGTGTGACTGTGATCGTGTGACTGTGATCGTGTGACTGTGATCGTGTGACTGTGATCGTGTGACTGTGATCGTGTGACTGTGATCGTGTGACTGTGATCGTGTGACTGTGATCGTGTGACTGTGAATGTGTGACTGTGATTGTGTGACTGTGATTGTGTGAGTGTGATTGTGTGACTGTGATTGTGTGACTGTGATTGTGTGACTGTGATTGTGTGACTGTGATTGTGTGACTGTGATTGTGTGACTGTGATTGTGTGACTGTGATTGTGTGATTGTGATTGTGTGATTGTGTGATAGTGTGATTGCGACTGTGCGATTGTGTGATTGAGTGATTGTGATTGTGTGATTGTGATTGTGTGATTGTGATTGTGTGATTGCGACTGTGTGATTGAGTGATTGTGATTGTGTGATTGTGATTGTGTGATTGCGATTGTGTGATTGTGATTGTGCGATTGTGATTGTGCGATTGTGATTGTGCGATTGTGATTGTGCGATTGTGATTGTGCGATTGTGATTGTGCGATTGTGATTGTGATTGTGATTGTGCGATTGTGATTGTGCGATTGTGATTGTGCGATTGTGATTGTGCGATTGTGATTGAGTGATTGTGATTGAGTGATTGTGATTGTGTGATTGTGATTGTGTGATTGTGATTGTGTGATTGCGACTGTGTGATTGAGTGATTGTGATTGTGTGATTGTGATTGTGTGATTGCGATTGTGTGATTGTGATTGTGATTGTGCGATTGTGATTGTGCGATTGTGATTGTGCGATTGTGATTGTGCGATTGTGATTGTGCGATGGTGATTGTGCGATGGTGATTGTGCGATTGTGATTGTGCGATTGTGATTGTGCGATTGTGATTGTGCGATTGTGATTGTGCGATTGTGATTGTGCGATTGTGATTGTGCGATTGTGATTGTGCGATTGTGATTGTGCGATTGTGATTGTGCGATTGTGATTGTGCGATTGTGATTGTGCGATTGTGATTGTGCGATTGTGATTGTGCGATTGTGATTGGGCGATTGTGATTGCGCGATTGTGATTGCGCGATTGTCATTGCGCGATTGTGATTGCGCGACTGTGATTGCGCGACTGTGATTGCGCGATTGTGATTGCGTGTCTGTGATTGCGTGATTGCGATTGCGTGATTGCGATTGCGTGATTGCGATTGCGTGATTGCGATTGCGTGATTGCGATTGCGTGATTGCGATTGCGTGATTGCGATTGCGTGATTGCGATTGCGTGATTGCGATTGCGTGATTGCGATTGCGTGATTGCGATTGTGTGATTGCGATTCTGTGATTGCGATTGTGTGATTGTGATTGTGTGATTGTGATCGTGTGATTGTGTGAACGTGATTGTGTGATCGTGGTTGTGGGATTGTGACTGTGTGATTGTGTGATCGTGATTGTGTTATCGTGATTGTGTGATTGTGATTGTGATTGTGATTGTGTGACTGTGTGATTGCGATTGTGTGATCGGGATTGTGTGATCGTGATTGTGTGATCGTGATTGTGTGATCGTGATTGTGTGATCGTGACTGTGTGATCGTGATTGTGTGAACGTGATTGTGTTATCGTGATTGTGTGATTGTGTGATTGTGATTGTGTGATTGTGATTGTGTGATTGTGATTGTCTGATTGTCATTGTGTGATTGTGATGGTGTGACTGTGTGATTGTGATTGTGATTGTGCGATTGTGATTGTGCGATTGTGATTGTGATTGTGATTGTGTGATTGTGGGATTGTGTGATTGTGATTGTGTGATTGAGATTATGTGATTGTGATTGTGATTGTGATTGTGTGACTGTGATTGTGTGACTGTGATTGTGTGACTGTGATTGTGTGACTGTGATTGTGTGACTGTGATCGTGTGACTGTGATCGTGTGACTGTGATCGTGTGACTGTGATCGTGTGACTGTGATCGTGTGACTGTGATCGTGTGACTGTGAATGTGTGACTGTGATTGTGTGACTGTGATTGTGTGAGTGTGATTGTGTGACTGTGATTGTGTGACTGTGATTGTGTGACTGTGATTGTGTGACTGTGATTGTGTGACTGTGATTGTGTGACTGTGATTGTGTGACTGTGATTGTGTGACTGTGATTGTGTGATTGTGATTGTGTGATTGTGTGATAGTGTGATTGCGACTGTGCGATTGTGTGATTGAGTGATTGTGATTGTGTGATTGTGATTGTGTGATTGTGATTGTGTGATTGCGACTGTGTGATTGAGTGATTGTGATTGTGTGATTGTGATTGTGTGATTGCGATTGTGTGATTGTGATTGTGATTGTGTGATTGTGATTGTGCGATTGTGATTGTGCGATTGTGATTGTGCGATTGTGATTGTGCGATTGTGATTGTGCGATTGTGATTGTGCGATTGTGATTGTGCGATTGTGATTGTGCGATTGTGATTGTGCGATTGTGATTGTGCGATTGTGATTGTGCGATTGTGATTGTGCGATTGTGATTGTGCGATTGTGATTGTGCGATTGTGATTGTGCGATTGTGATTGTGCGATTGTGATTGGGCGATTGTGATTGCGCGATTGTGATTGCGCGATTGTCATTGCGCGATTGTGATTGCGCGACTGTGATTGCGCGACTGTGATTGCGCGATTGTGATTGCGTGTCTGTGATTGCGTGATTGCGATTGCGTGATTGCGATTGCGTGATTGCGATTGCGTGATTGCGATTGCGTGATTGCGATTGCGTGATTGCGATTGCGTGATTGCGATTGCGTGATTGCGATTGCGTGATTGCGATTGCGTGATTGCGATTGCGTGATTGCGATTGCGTGATTGCGATTGTGTGATTGCGATTCTGTGATTGCGATTGTGTGATTGTGATTGTGTGATTGTGATCGTGTGATTGTGTGAACGTGATTGTGTGATCGTGGTTGTGGGATTGTGACTGTGTGATTGTGTGATCGTGATTGTGTTATCGTGATTGTGTGATTGTGATTGTGATTGTGATTGTGTGACTGTGTGATTGCGATTGTGTGATCGGGATTGTGTGATCGTGATTGTGTGATCGTGATTGTGTGATCGTGATTGTGTGATCGTGACTGTGTGATCGTGATTGTGTGAACGTGATTGTGTTATCGTGATTGTGTGATTGTGTGATTGTGATTGTGTGATTGTGATTGTGTGATTGTGATTGTCTGATTGTCATTGTGTGATTGTGATGGTGTGACTGTGTGATTGTGATTGTGATTGTGCGATTGTGATTGTGCGATTGTGATTGTGATTGTGATTGTGTGATTGTGGGATTGTGTGATTGTGATTGTGTGATTGAGATTATGTGATTGTGATTGTGATTGTGATTGTGTGACTGTGATTGTGTGACTGTGATTGTGTGACTGTGATTGTGTGACTGTGATCGTGTGACTGTGATCGTGTGACTGTGATCGTGTGACTGTGATCGTGTGACTGTGATCGTGTGACTGTGAATGTGTGACTGTGATTGTGTGACTGTGATTGTGTGATTGCGATTGTGTGATTGCGATTGTGTGATTGCGATTGTGTGATTGCGATTGTGTGATTGCGATTGTGTGATTGTGATTGTGTGATTGTGATCGTGTGATTGTGATTGTGTGATTGTGATTATGTGATCGTGATTGTGATTGTGATTGTGTGACTGTGATTGTGTGATTGTGATTGTGTGATTGTGATTGTGTGATTGTGATTGTGTGATTGTGATTGTGTGATTGTGATTGTGTGATTGTGATTGTGTGATTGTGATTGTGTGATTGTGATTGTGTGATTGTGATTGTGTGATTGTGATTGTGTGATTGTGATTGTGTGATTGTGATTGTGTGATTGTGATTGTGTGATTGTGATTGTGTGATTGTGATTGTGTGATTGTGATTGTGTGATTGTGATTGTGTGATTGTGATTGTGTGATTGTGATTGTGTGATTGTGATTGTGTGATTGTGATTGTGTGATTGTGATTGTGTGATTGTGATTGTGTGATTGTGATTGTGTGATTGTGATTGTGTGATTGTGATTGTGTGATTGTGATTGTGTGATTGTGATTGTGTGATTGTGATTGTGTGATTGTGATTGTGTGATTGTGATTGTGTGATTGTGATTGTGTGATTGTGATTGTGTGATTGTGATTGTGTGATTGTGATTGTGTGATTGTGATTGTGTGATTGTGATTGTGTGATTGTGATTGTGTGATTGGGATTGTGTGATTGGGATTGTGTGATTGGGATTGTGTGATAGGGATTGTGTGATTGTGATTGTGTGATTGTGATTGTGTGATTGTGATTGTGTGATTGTGATTGTGTGATTGTGATTGTGTGATTGTGATTGTGTGATTGTGATTGTGTGATTGTGATTGTGCGATTGTGATAGCGTGATTGTGATTGCGTGATTGGGATTGCGTGATTGTGATTGCGTGGTTGTGATTGCGTGGTTGAGATTGCGTGAGTCTGATTGTGTGATTGTGTGATTGCGATTGTGTGATTGCGTTTGTATGATTGCGATTGTGTGATGGTGGTTGTGTGATGGTGATTGTGTGGTTGTGATTGTGATTGTGATTGTGTGATCGAGATTGTGTGATCGTGATTGTGTTATCGTGATTGTGTGATTGTGTGATTGTGATTGTGTGATTGTGATTGTCTGATTGTCATTGTGTGATTGTGATGGTGTGACTGTGATTGCGTGACTGTGATTGTGTGATTGTGATTGTGATTGTGATTGTGATTGTGCGATTGTGATTGTGCGATTGTGATTGTGCGATTGTGATTGTGCGATTGTGATTGTGATTGTGATTGTGTGATTGTGGGATTGTGTGATTGTGATTGTGTGATTGAGATTATGTGATTGTGATTGTGTGATTGTGATTGTGTGATTGTGATTGTGTGATTGTGATTGTGTGATTGTGATTGTGTGATTGCGATTCTGTGATTGCGATTGTGTGATTGTGATTGTGTGATTGTGATCGTGTGATTGTGATTGTGTGATTGTGATTATGTGATCGTGATTGTGATTGTGATTGTGTGACTGTGATTGTGTGATCGTGATAATGTGATCGTGATAGTGTGATCGTGATTGTGTGACCGTGATTGTGTGACCGTGATTGTGTGATGGTGATTGTGTGATCGTGATCGTGTGATTGTGTTATTGTGATTGTGTGAACGTGATTGTGTGATCGTGATTGTGGGATTGTGACTGTGTGATTGTGTGATCGTGATTGTGTTATCGTGATTGTGTGATTGTGATTGTGATTGTGATTGTGTGACTGTGTGATTGTGATTGTGTGATCGAGATTGTGTGATCGTGATTGTGTGATCGTGATTGTGTGATCGTGACTGTGTGATCGCGATTGTGTGGTCGTGATTGTGTTATCGTGATTGTGTTATCGTGATTGTGTGATTGTGTGATTGTGATTGTGTGATTGTGATTGTGTGATTGTGATTGTGTGATTGTGATTGTCTGATTGTCATTGTGTGATTGTGATGGTGTGACTGTGATTGCGTGACTGTGATTGTCTGATTGTGATTGTGATTGCGATTGTGATTGTGCGATTGTGATTGTGCGATTGTGATTGTGATTGTGATTGTGTGATTGTGGGATTGTGTGATTGTGATTGTGTGATTGAGATTATGTGATTGTGACTGTGATTGTGATTGTGACTGTGATTATGTGACTGTGATTGTGTGACTGTGATTGTGCGACTGTGATTGTGCGACTGTGATTGTGCGACTGTGATTGTGCGACTGTGACTGTGCGACTGTGATTGTGGGACTGTGATTGGGCGATTGTGATTGTGCGATTGTGATTGTGCGATTGTGATTGTGCGATTGTGATTGTGCGATTGTGATTGTGCGATTGTGATTGTGCGATTGTGATTGTGCGATTGTGATTGTGCGATTGTGATTGTGCGATTGTGATTGTGCGATTGTGATTGTGCGATTGTGATTGTGCGATTGTGATTGTGCGATTGTGATTGTGCGATTGTGATTGTGCGATTGTGATTGTGCGATTGTGATTGTGCGATTGTGATTGTGCGATTGTGATTGTGTGATCGTGATTGTGGGATCGTGACTGTGTGATTGTGTGATCGTGATTGTGTGATCGTGATTGTGTGATCGTGATTGTGTGATCGTGATTGTGTGATCGTGATTGTGTGATCGTGATTGTGTGATCGTGATTGTGTGATCGTGATTGTGTGATCGTGATTGTGTGATCGTGATTGTGTGATCGTGATTGTGTGATCGTGATTGTGTGATCGTGATTGTGTGATCGTGGTTGTGTGATCGTGATTGTGTGATCGGGATTGTGTGATCGGGATTGTGTGATCGGGATTGTGTGATCGGGATTGTGTGATCGGGATTGTGTGATCGGGATTGTGTGATTGTGATTGTGTGATTGTGATTGTGTGATTGTGATTGTGCGATTGTGATAGCGTGATTGTGATTGCGTGATTGGGATTGCGTGATGGTGATTGCGTGGTTGTGATTGCGTGGTTGAGATTGCGTGAGTCTGATTGTGTGATTGTGTGATTGCGATTGTGTGATTGCGTTTGTATGATTGCGATTGTGTGATGGTGGTTGTGTGATGGTGATTGTGTGGTTGTGATTGTGATTGTGATTGTGTGATCGAGATTGTGTGATCGTGATTGTGTTATCGTGATTGTGTGATTGTGTGATTGTGATTGTGTGATTGTGATTGTGTGATTGTGATTGTGTGATTGTGATTGTGTGATTGTGATTGTGTGATTGTGATTGTGTGATTGTGATTGTGTGATTGTGATTGTGTGATTGTGATTGTGTGACTGTGATTGTGTGACTGTGATTGTGTGACTGTGATTGTGTGACTGTGATTGTGTGATTGTGATTGTGTGATTGTGATTGTGTGATTGTGATTGTGTGATTGTGATTGTGTGATTGTGATTGTGTGATTGTGATTGTGTGATTGTGATTGTGTGATTGTGATTGTGTGATTGTGATTGTGTGATTGTGATTGTGTGATTGGGATTGTGTGATTGGGATTGTGTGATTGGGATTGCGTGATTGTGATTGCGTGATTGTGATTGCGTGATTGTGATTGCGTGATTGTGATTGCGTGATTGCGATTGCGTGATTGCGATTGCGTGATTGCGATTGCGTGATTGCGATTGTGTGATTCCGATTGTGTGATTGCGATTGTGTGATTGCGATTCTGTGATTGCGATTGTGTGATTGTGATTGTGTGATTGTGATCGTGTGATTGTGATTGTGTGATTGTGATTATGTGATCGTGATTGTGATTGTGATTGTGTGACTGTGATTGTGTGATCGTGATAATGTGATCGTGATAGTGTGATCGTGATTGTGTGACCGTGATTGTGTGACCGTGATTGTGTGATCGTGATTGTGTGATCGTGATCGTGTGATTGTGTTATTGTGATTGTGTGATCGTGATTGTGGGATTGTGACTGTGTGATTGTGTGATCGTGATTGTGTTATCGTGATTGTGTGATTGTGATTGTGATTGTGATTGTGTGACTGTGTGATTGTGATTGTGTGATCGAGATTGTGTGATCGTGATTGTGTGATCGTGATTGTGTGATCGTGACTGTGTGATCGTGATTGTGTGGTCGTGATTGTGTTATCGTGATTGTGTGATTGTGTGATTGTGATTGTGTGATTGTGATTGTGTGATTGTGATTGTGTGATTGTGATTGTCTGATTGTCATTGTGTGATTGTGATGGTGTGACTGTGATTGCGTGACTGTGATTGTGTGATTGTGATTGTGATTGCGATTGTGATTGTGCGATTGTGATTGTGCGATTGTGATTGTGATTGTGATTGTGTGATTGTGGGATTGTGTGATTGTGATTGTGTGATTGAGATTATGTGATTGTGACTGTGATTGTGATTGTGATTGTGATTATGTGACTGTGATTGTGTGACTGTGATTGTGCGATTGTGATTGTGCGATTGTGATTGTGCGATTGTGATTGTGATTGTGTGATTGTGATTGTGTGATTGTGATTGTGTGATTGTGATTGTGTGATTGTGATTGTGTGATTGTGATTGTGTGATCGTGATTGTGGGATTGTGACTGTGTGATTGTGTGATCGTGATTGTGTGATTGTGATTGTGACTGTGATTGTGTGATTGTGATTGTGTGATTGTGATTGTGTGATTGTGATTGTGTGATTGTGATTGTGTGATTGTGATTGTGTGATTGTGATTGTGTGATTGTGATTGTGTGATTGTGATTGTGTGATTGGGATTGTGTGATTGGGATTGTGTGATAGGGATTGTGTGATTGTGATTGTGTGATTGTGATTGTGTGATTGTGATTGTGTGATTGTGATTGTGTGATTGTGATTGTGTGATTGTGATTGTGTGATTGTGATTGTGCGATTGTGATAGCGTGATTGTGATAGCGTGATTGTGATTGCGTGATTGGGATTGAGTGATTGTGATTGCGTGGTTGTGATTGCGTGGTTGAGATTGCGTGAGTCTGATTGTGTGATTGTGTGATTGCGATTGTGTGATTGCGTTTGTATGATTGCGATTGTGTGATGGTGGTTGTGTGATGGTGATTGTGTGGTTGTGATTGTGATTGTGATTGTGTGATCGAGATTGTGTGATCGTGATTGTGTTATCGTGATTGTGTGATTGTGTGATTGTGATTGTGTGATTGTGATTGTCTGATTGTCATTGTGTGATTGTGATGGTGTGACTGTGATTGCGTGACTGTGATTGTGTGATTGTGATTGTGATTGTGATTGTGATTGTGCGATTGTGATTGTGCGATTGTGATTGTGCGATTGTGATTGTGATTGTGATTGTGTGATTGTGGGATTGTGTGATTGTGATTGTGTGATTGAGATTATGTGATTGTGATTGTGTGATTGTGATTGTGTGATTGTGATTGTGTGATTGTGATTGTGCGATTGTGATTGTGATTGTGATTGTGTGATTGTGGGATTGTGTGATTGTGATTGTGTGATTGAGATTATGTGATTGTGATTGTGTGATTGTGATTGTGTGATTGTGATTGTGTGATTGTGATTGTGTGATTGTGATTGTGTGATTGCGATTCTGTGATTGCGATTGTGTGATTGTGATTGTGTGATTGTGATCGTGTGATTGTGATTGTGTGATTGTGATTATGTGATCGTGATTGTGATTGTGATTGTGTGACTGTTTTTGTGTGTTCGTGATAATGTGATCGTGATAGTGTGATCGTGATTGTGTGACCGTGATTGTGTGACCGTGATTGTGTGATCGTGATTGTGTGATCGTGATCGTGTGATTGTGTTATTGTGATTGTGTGAACGTGATTGTGTGATCGTGATTGTGGGATTGTGACTGTGTGATTGTGTGATCGTGATTATGTTATCGTGATTGTGTGATTGTGATTGTGATTGTGATTGTGTGACTGTGTGATTGTCATTGTGTGATCGAGATTGTGTGATCGTGATTGTGTGATCGTGATTGTGTGATCGTGACTGTGTGATCGCGATTGTGTGGTCGTGATTGTGTTATCGTGATTGTGTGATTGTGTGATTGTGATTGTGTGATTGTGATTGTGTGATTGTGATTGTGTGATTGTGATTGTCTGATTGTCATTGTGTGATTGTGATGGTGTGACTGTGATTGCGTGACTGTGATTGTGTGATTGTGATTGTGATTGCGATTGTGATTGTGCGATTGTGATTGTGCGATTGTGATTGTGATTGTGATTGTGTGATTGTGGGATTGTGTGATTGTGATTGTGTGATTGAGATTATGTGATTGTGACTGTGATTGTGATTGTGACTGTGATTATGTGACTGTGATTGTGTGACTGTCATTGTGCGACTGTGATTGTGCGACTGTGATTGTGCGACTGTGATTGTGCGACTGTGATTGTGCGACTGTGATTGTGCGACTGTGATTGTGCGACTGTGATTGTGCGACTGTGATTGTGCGACTGTGATTGGGCGATTGTGATTGGGCGATTGTGATTGTGCGATTGTGATTGTGCGATTGTGATTGTGCGATTGTGATTGTGCGATTGTGATTGTGCGATTGTGATTGTGCGATTGTGATTGTGCGATTGTGATTGTGCGATTGTGATTGTGCGATTGTGATTGTGCGATTGTGATTGTGCGATCGTGATTGTGGGATTGTGACTGTGTGATTGTGTGATCGTGATTGTGTGATCGTGATTGTGTGATCGTGATTGTGTGATCGTGATTGTGTGATCGTGATTGTGTGATCGTGATTGTGTGATCGTGATTGTGTGATCGTGATTGTGTGATCGTGATTGTGTGATCGTGGTTGTGTGATCGTGATTGTGTGATCGGGATTGTGTGATCGGGATTGTGTGATCGGGATTGTGTGATCGGGATTGTGTGATCGGGATTGTGTGATTGTGATTGTGTGATTGTGATTGTGTGATTGTGATTGTGCGATTGTGATAGCGTGATTGTGATTGCGTGATTGGGATTGCGTGATTGTGATTGCGTGGTTGTGATTGCGTGGTTGAGATTGCGTGAGTCTGATTGTGTGATTGTGTGATTGCGATTGTGTGATTGCGTTTGTATGATTGCGATTGTGTGATGGTGGTTGTGTGATGGTGATTGTGTGGTTGTGATTGTGATTGTGATTGTGTGATCGAGATTGTGTGATCGTGATTGTGTTATCGTGATTGTGTGATTGTGTGATTGTGATTGTGTGATTGTGATTGTGTGATTGTGATTGTGTGATTGTGATTGTGTGATTGTGATTGTGTGATTGTGATTGTGTGATTGTGATTGTGTGACTGTGATTGTGTGACTGTGATTGTGTGACTGTGATTGTGTGACTGTGATTGTGTGATTGTGATTGTGTGATTGTGATTGTGTGATTGTGATTGTGTGATTGTGATTGTGTGATTGTGATTGTGTGATTGTGATTGTGTGATTGTGATTGTGTGATTGTGATTGTGTGATTGTGATTGTGTGATTGTGATTGTGTGATTGTGATTGTGCGATTGTGATTGTGCGATTGTGATAGCGCGATCGTGATTGCGCGATCGTGATTGCGCGATCGTGATTGCGCGATCGTGATTCTGCGATCGTGATTGTGCGATCGTGATTGTGCGATCGTGATTGTGCGATCGTGATTGTGCGATCGTGATTGTGCGATCGTGATTGTGTGATTGTGATAGTGTGATCGTGATTGTGTGATCGTGACTGTGTGTTTGTGATTGTGTGATTGTGATTGTGTGATCGAGATTTTGTGATCGCGATTGTGTGATCGTGACTGTGTGATCGTGATTGTGTGATCGCAATTGTGGGATTGTGACTGTGTGATAGTGTGATCGTGATTGTGATTGTGATTGTGATTGTGATTGTGATTGTGATTGTGATTGTGATTGTGATTGTGATTGTGATTGTATGATCGTGATTGTGTTATCGTGATTGTGTGATTGTGTGATTGTGATTGTGTGATTGTGGTTGTGTGATTGTGATTGTGTGATTGTGATTGTGTGATTGTGATTGTGTGATTGGGATTGTGTGATTGGGATTGTGTGATTGGGATTGTGTGATAGGGATTGTGTGATTGTGATTGTGTGATTGTGATTGTGTGATTGTGATTGTGTGATTGTGATTGTGTGATTGTGATTGTGTGATTGTGATTGTGTGATTGTGATTGTGTGATTGTGATTGTGTGATTGTGATTGTGTGATTGTGATTGTGCGATTGTGATAGCGTGATTGTGATAGCGTGATTGTGATTGCGTGATTGGGATTGAGTGATTGTGATTGCGTGGTTGTGATTGCGTGGTTGAGATTGCGTGAGTCTGATTGTGTGATTGTGTGATTGCGATTGTGTGATTGCGTTTGTATGATTGCGATTGTGTGATGGTGGTTGTGTGATGGTGATTGTGTGGTTGTGATTGTGATTGTGATTGTGTGATCGAGATTGTGTGATCGTGATTGTGTTATCGTGATTGTGTGATTGTGTGATTGTGATTGTGTGATTGTGATTGTCTGATTGTCATTGTGTGATTGTGATGGTGTGACTGTGATTGCGTGACTGTGATTGTGTGATTGTGATTGTGATTGTGATTGTGATTGTGCGATTGTGATTGTGCGATTGTGATTGTGCGATTGTGATTGTGATTGTGATTGTGTGATTGTGGGATTGTGTGATTGTGATTGTGTGATTGAGATTATGTGATTGTGATTGTGTGATTGTGATTGTGTGATTGTGATTGTGTGATTGTGATTGTGTGATTGTGATTGTGTGATTGCGATTCTGTGATTGCGATTGTGTGATTGTGATTGTGTGATTGTGATCGTGTGATTGTGATTGTGTGATTGTGATTATGTGATCGTGATTGTGATTGTGATTGTGTGACTGTTTTTGTGTGATCGTGATAATGTGATCGTGATAGTGTGATCGTGATTGTGTGACCGTGATTGTGTGACCGTGATTGTGTGATCGTGATTGTGTGATCGTGATCGTGTGATTGTGTTATTGTGATTGTGTGAACGTGATTGTGTGATCGTGATTGTGGGATTGTGACTGTGTGATTGTGTGATCGTGATTGTGTTATCGTGATTGTGTGATTGTGATTGTGATTGTGATTGTGTGACTGTGTGATTGTGATTGTGTGATCGAGATTGTGTGATCGTGATTGTGTGATCGTGATTGTGTGATCGTGACTGTGTGATCGCGATTGTGTGGTCGTGATTGTGTTATCGTGATTGTGTGATTGTGTGATTGTGATTGTGTGATTGTGATTGTGTGATTGTGATTGTCTGATTGTCATTGTGTGATTGTGATGGTGTGACTGTGATTGCGTGACTGTGATTGTGTGATTGTGATTGTGATTGCGATTGTGATTGTGCGATTGTGATTGTACGATTGTGATTGTGATTGTGATTGTGTGATTGTGGGATTGTGTGATTGTGATTGTGTGATTGAGATTATGTGATTGTGACTGTGATTGTGATTGTGACTGTGATTATGTGACTGTGATTGTGTGACTGTCATTGTGCGACTGTGATTGTGCGACTGTGATTGTGCGACTGTGATTGTGCGACTGTGATTGTGCGACTGTGATTGTGCGACTGTGATTGTGCGACTGTGATTGTGCGACTGTGATTGTGCGACTGTGATTGGGCGATTGTGATTGGGCGATTGTGATTGTGCGATTGTGATTGTGCGATTGTGATTGTGCGATTGTGATTGTGCGATTGTGATTGTGCGATTGTGATTGTGCGATTGTGATTGTGCGATTGTGATTGTGCGATTGTGATTGTGCGATTGTGATTGTGCGATTGTGATTGTGCGATTGTGATTGTGTGATCGTGATTGTGGGATTGTGACTGTGTGATTGTGTGATCGTGATTGTGTGATCGTGATTGTGTGATCGTGATTGTGTGATCGTGATTGTGTGATCGTGATTGTGTGATCGTGATTGTGTGATCGTGATTGTGTGATCGTGATTGTGTGATCGTGATTGTGTGATCGTGATTGTGTGATCGTGGTTGTGTGATCGTGATTGTGTGATCGGGATTGTGTGATCGGGATTGTGTGATCGGGATTGTGTGATCGGGATTGTGTGATCGGGATTGTGTGATCGGGATTGTGTGATTGTGATTGTGTGATTGTGATTGTGTGATTGTGATTGTGCGATTGTGATAGCGTGATTGTGATTGCGTGATTGGGATTGCGTGATTGTGATTGCGTGGTTGTGATTGCGTGGTTGAGATTGCGTGAGTCTGATTGTGTGATTGTGTGATTGCGATTGTGTGATTGCGTTTGTATGATTGCGATTGTGTGATGGTGGTTGTGTGATGGTGATTGTGTGGTTGTGATTGTGATTGTGATTGTGTGATCGAGATTGTGTGATCGTGATTGTGTTATCGTGATTGTGTGATTGTGTGATTGTGATTGTGTGATTGTGATTGTGTGATTGTGATTGTGTGATTGTGATTGTGTGATTGTGATTGTGTGATTGTGATTGTGTGATTGTGATTGTGTGACTGTGATTGTGTGACTGTGATTGTGTGACTGTGATTGTGTGACTGTGATTGTGTGATTGTGATTGTGTGATTGTGATTGTGTGATTGTGATTGTGTGATTGTGATTGTGTGATTGTGATTGTGTGATTGTGATTGTGTGATTGTGATTGTGTGATTGTGATTGTGTGATTGTGATTGTGTGATTGTGATTGTGTGATTGTGATTGTGTGATTGTGATTGTGCGATTGTGATAGCGCGATCGTGATTGCGCGATCGTGATTGCGCGATCGTGATTGCGCGATCGTGATTGCGCGATCGTGATTCTGCGATCGTGATTGTGCGATCGTGATTGTGCGATCGTGATTGTGCGATCGTGATTGTGCGATCGTGATTGTGCGATCGTGATTGTGCGATCGTGATTGTGTGATTGTGATAGTGTGATCGTGATTGTGTGATCGTGACTGTGTGTTTGTGATTGTGTGATTGTGATTGTGTGATCGAGATTTTGTGATCGCGATTGTGTGATCGTGACTGTGTGATCGTGATTGTGTGATCGCAATTGTGGGATTGTGACTGTGTGATAGTGTGATCGTGATTGTGATTGTGATTGTGATTGTGATTGTGATTGTGATTGTGATTGTGATTGTGATTGTGATTGTGATTGTATGATCGTGATTGTGTTATCGTGATTGTGTGATTGTGTGATTGTGATTGTGTGATTGTGGTTGTGTGATTGTGATTGTGTGATTGTGATTGTGTGATTGTGATTGTGTGATTGTGATTGTGTGATTGTGATTGTGTGACTGTGATTGTGTGACTGTGATTGTGTGACTGTGATTGTGTGATTGTGATTGTGTGATTGTGATTGTGTGATTGTGATTGTGTGATTGTGATTGTGTGATTGGGATTGTGTGATTGGGATTGTGTGATTGGGATTGCGTGATTGTGATTGCGTGATTGTGATTGCGTGATTGTGATTGCGTGATTGTGATTGCGTGATTGCGATTGCGTGATTGCGATTGCGTGATTGCGATTGCGTGATTGCGATTGCGTGATTGCGATTGTGTGATTCCGATTGTGTGATTGCGATTGTGTGATTGCGATTCTGTGATTGCGATTGTGTGATTGTGATTGTGTGATTGTGATCGTGTGATTGTGATTGTGTGATTGTGATTATGTGATCGTGATTGTGATTGTGATTGTGTGACTGTGATTGTGTGATCGTGATAATGTGATCGTGATAGTGTGATCGTGATTGTGTGACCGTGATTGTGTGACCGTGATTGTGTGATCGTGATTGTGTGATCGTGATCGTGTGATTGTGTTATTGTGATTGTGTGATTGTGGTTGTGTGATCGTGATTGTGTGGTCGTGATTGTGTTATCGTGATTGTGTGATTGTGTGATTGTGATTGTGCGATTGTGATTGTGCGATCGTGATTGTGCGATCGTGATTGTGGGATTGTGACTGTGTGATTGTGTGATCGTGATTGTGTGATCGTGATTGTGTGATCGTGATTGTGTGATCGTGATTGTGTGATCGTGATTGTGTGATCGTGATTGTGTGATCGTGATTGTGTGATCGTGATTGTGTGATCGTGATTGTGTGATCGTGATTGTGTGATCGTGATTGTGTGATCGTGATTGTGTGATCGTGATTGTGTGATCGTGGTTGTGTGATCGTGGTTGTGTGATCGTGGTTGTGTGATCGTGATTGTGTGATCGGGATTGTGTGATCGGGATTGTGTGATCGGGATTGTGTGATCGGGATTGTGTGATCGGGATTGTGTGATCGGGATTGTGTGATCGTGATTGTGTGATTGTGATTGTGTGATTGTGATTGTGCGATTGTGATAGCGTGATTGTGATTGCGTGATTGGGATTGCGTGATTGTGATTGCGTGGTTGTGATTGCGTGGTTGAGATTGCGTGAGTCTGATTGTGTGATTGTGTGATTGCGATTGTGTGATTGCGTTTGTATGATTGCGATTGTGTGATGGTGGTTGTGTGATGGTGATTGTGTGGTTGTGATTGTGATTGTGATTGTGTGATCGAGATTGTGTGATCGTGATTGTGTTATCGTGATTGTGTGATTGTGTGATTGTGATTGTGTGATTGTGATTGTGTGATTGTGATTGTGTGATTGTGATTGTGTGATTGTGATTGTGTGATTGTGATTGTGTGACTGTGATTGTGTGACTGTGATTATGTGACTGTGATTGTGTGATTGTGATTGTGTGATTGTGATTGTGTGATTGTGATTGTGTGATTGTGATTGTGTGATTGTGATTGTGTGATTGTGATTGTGTGATTGTGATTGTGTGATTGTGATTGTGTGATTGTGATTGTGTGATTGTGATTGTGCGATTGTGATAGCGCGATCGTGATTGCGCGATCGTGATTGCGCGATCGTGATTCTGCGATCGTGATTGTGCGATCGTGATTGTGCGATCGTGATTGTGCGATCGTGATTGTGCGATCGTGATTGTGCGATCGTGATTGTGCGATCGTGATTGTGTGATTGTGATAGTGTGATCGTGATTGTGTGATCGTGACTGTGTGTTTGTGATTGTGTGATTGTGATTGTGTGATCGAGATTTTGTGATCGCGATTGTGTGATCGTGACTGTGTGATCGTGATTGTGTGATCGCAATTGTGGGATTGTGACTGTGTGATAGTGTGATCGTGATTGTGATTGTGATTGTGATTGTGATTGTGATTGTGATTGTGATTGTGATTGTATGATCGTGATTGTGTGATCGTGATTGTGTGATCGTGATTGTGTGATCGTGATTGTGTGATCGTGATTGTGGGATCGTGATTGTGGGATCGTGATTGTGGGATCGTGATTGTGTGATCGTGATTGTGTGATCGTGATTGTGTGATCGTGATTGTGTGATCGTGATTGTGTGATCGTGATTGTGTGATCGTGATTGTGTCATCGTGATTGTGCGATCGTGATTGTGCGATCGTGATTGTGTGATTGTGATAGTGTGATCGTGATTGTGTGATCGTGACTGTGTGTTTGTGATTGTGTGATTGTGATAGTGTGATCCTGACTGTGTGATCGTGATTGTGTGATCGCAATTGTGGGATTGTGTGATCGTGGTTGTGATTGAGTGATTGTGATTGTGTGATTGTGATTGTGTGATTGTGATTGTGTGATTGTGATTGTGTGATTGTGATTGTGTGATTGTGATTGTGTGATTGTGATTGTGTGATTGTGATTGTGATTGTGATTGTGTGACTGTGTGATTGTGATTGTGTGATCGAGATTTTGTGATCGCGATTGTGTGATCGTGACTGTGTGATCGTGATTGTGTGATCGCAATTGTGGGATTGTGACTGTGTGATAGTGTGATCGTGATTGTGATTGTGATTGTGATTGTGATTGTGATTGTGATTGTGATTGTGATTGTGATTGTGATTGTATGATCGTGATTGTGTGATCGTGATTGTGTGATCGTGATTGTGTGATCGTGATTGTGGGATCGTGATTGTGGGATCGTGATTGTGGGATCGTGATTGTGTGATCGTGATTGTGTGATCGTGATTGTGTGATCGTGATTGTGTGATCGTGATTGTGTGATCGTGATTGTGTGATCGTGATTGTGTGATCGTGATTGTGTGATCGTGATTGTGTGATCGTGATTGTGTGATCGTGATTGTGTGATCGTGATTGTGTGATCGTGATTGTGTGATCGTGACTGTGTGATCGTGATTGTGTGAACGTGATTGTGTGATCGTGATAGTGTGATAGTGACTGTGTGTTTGTGATTGCGTGATTGTGATTGCGTGATTGTGATTGCGTGATTGTGATTGCGTGATTGTGATTGCGTGATTGTGATTGCGTGATTGTGATTGCGTGATTGTGATTGCGTGATTGTGATTGCGTGATTGTGATTGCGTGATTGCGATTGCGTGATTGCGATTGCGTGATTGCGATTGCGTGATTGCGATTGTGTGATTGCGATTGTGTGAGTGCGATTGTGTGATTGCGATTCTGTGATTGCGATTGTGTGATTGTGATTGTGTGATTGTGATCGTGTGATTGTGATTGTGTGATTGTGATTGTGTGATTGTGATTATGTGATCGTGATTGTGATTGTGATTGTGTGACTGTGATTGTGTGATCGTGATAATGTGATCGTGATAGTGTGATAGTGATTGTGTGATCGTGACTGTGTGATCGTGACTGTGTGACCGTGAATGTGTGACCGTGATTGTGTGATCGTGATTGTGTGATCGCAATTGTGGGATTGTGACTGTGTGATAGTGTGATCGTGATTGTGATTGTGATTGTGATTGTGATTGTGATTGTGATTGTGATTGTGATTGTGATTGTGATTGTATGATCGTGATTGTGTTATCGTGATTGTGTGATTGTGTGATTGTGATTGTGTGATTGTGATTGTGTGATTGTGATTGTGTGATTGTGATTGTGTGATTGTGATTGTGTGATTGGGATTGTGTGATTGGGATTGTGTGATTGGGATTGCGTGATTGTGATTGCGTGATTGTGATTGCGTGATTGTGATTGCGTGATTGTGATTGCGTGATTGCGATTGCGTGATTGCGATTGCGTGATTGCGATTGCGTGATTGCGATTGTGTGATTCCGATTGTGTGATTGCGATTGTGTGATTGCGATTCTGTGATTGCGATTGTGTGATTGTGATTGTGTGATTGTGATCGTGTGATTGTGATTGTGTGATTGTGATTATGTGATCGTGATTGTGATTGTGATTGTGTGACTGTGATTGTGTGATCGTGATAATGTGATCGTGATAGTGTGATCGTGATTGTGTGACCGTGATTGTGTGACCGTGATTGTGTGATCGTGATTGTGTGATCGTGATCGTGTGATTGTGTTATTGTGATTGTGTGATCGTGATTGTGGGATTGTGACTGTGATTGTGTGATCGTGATTGTGTTATCGTGATTGTGTGATTGTGATTGTGATTGTGATTGTGTGACTGTGTGATTGTGATTGTGTGATCGAGATTGTGTGATCGTGATTGTGTGATCGTGATTGTGTGATCGTGACTGTGTGATCGTGATTGTGTGGTCGTGATTGTGTTATCGTGATTGTGTGATTGTGTGATTGTGATTGTGTGATTGTGATTGTGTGATTGTGATTGTGTGATTGTGATTGTGTGATTGTGATTGTCTGATTGTCATTGTGTGATTGTGATGGTGTGACTGTGATTGCGTGACTGTGATTGTGTGATTGTGATTGTGATTGCGATTGTGATTGTGCGATTGTGATTGTGCGATTGTGATTGTGATTGTGATTGTGTGATTGTGGGATTGTGTGATTGTGATTGTGTGATTGAGGTTATGTGATTGTGATTGTGATTGTGTGATTGTGGGATTGTGTGATTGTGATTGTGTGATTGAGATTATGTGATTGTGACTGTGATTGTGATTGTGATTGTGATTGTGCGACTGTGATTGTGCGACTGTGATTGTGCGACTGTGATTGTGCGACTGTGATTGTGCGACTGTGATTGTGCGACTGTGATTGTGCGACTGTGATTGTGCGACTGTGATTGTGCGACTGTGATTGTGCGACTGTGATTTGGCGATTGTGATTGTGCGATTGTGATTGTGCGATTGTGATTGTGCGATTGTGATTGTGCGATTGTGATTGTGCGATTGTGATTGTGCGATTGTGATTGTGCGACTGTGATTGTGCGATTGTGATTGTGCGATTGTGATTGTGCGATTGTGATTGTGTGATCGTGATTGTGGGATTGTGACTGTGTGATTGTGTGATCGTGATTGTGTGATCGTGATTGTGTGATCGTGATTGTGTGATCGTGATTGTGTGATCGTGATTGTGTGATCGTGATTGTGTGATCGTGATTGTGTGATCGTGATTGTGTGATCGTGATTGTGTGATCGTGATTGTGTGATCGTGATTGTGTGATCGTGATTGTGTGATCGTGATTGTGTGATCGTGGTTGTGTGATCGTGATTGTGTGATCGGGATTGTGTGATCGGGATTGTGTGATCGGGATTGTGTGATCGGGATTGTGTGATCGGGATTGTGTGATCGGGATTGTGTGATCGGGATTGTGTGATTGTGATTGTGTGATTGTGATTGTGTGATTGTGATTGTGCGATTGTGATAGCGTGATTGTGATTGCGTGATTAGGATTGCGTGATTGTGATTGCGTGGTTGTGATTGCGTGGTTGAGATTGCGTGAGTCTGATTGTGTGATTGTGTGATTGCGATTGTGTGATTGCGTTTGTATGATTGCGATTGTGTGATGGTGGTTGTGTGATGGTGATTGTGTGGTTGTGATTGTGATTGTGATTGTGTGATCGAGATTGTGTGATCGTGATTGTGTTATCGTGATTGTGTGATTGTGTGATTGTGATTGTGTGATTGTGATTGTGTGATTGTGATTGTGTGATTGTGATTGTGTGATTGTGATTGTGTGATTGTGATTGTGTGATTGTGATTGTGTGATTGTGATTGTGTGATTGTGATTGTGTGACTGTGATTGTGTGACTGTGATTGTGTGACTGTGATTGTGTGATTGTGATTGTGTGATTGTGATTGTGTGATTGTGATTGTGTGATTGTGATTGTGTGATTGTGATTGTGTGATTGTGATTGTGTGATTGTGATTGCGCGATCGTGATAGCGCGATCGTGATTGCGCGATCGTGATTGCGCGATCGTGATTGCGCGATCGTGATTGCGCGATCGTGATTGCGCGATCGTGATTCTGCGATCGTGATTGTGCGATCGTGATTGTGCGATCGTGATTGTGCGATCGTGATTGTGCGATCGTGATTGTGCGATCGTGATTGTGCGATCGTGATTGTGTGATCGTGATAGTGTGATCGTGATTGTGTGATCGTGACTGTGTGTTTGTGATTGTGTGGTTGTGATTGTGCGATCGAGATTTTGTGATCGCGATTGTGTGATCGTGACTGTGTGATCGTGATTGTGTGATCGCAATTGTGGGATTGTGACTGTGTGATAGTGTGATCGTGATTGTGATTGTGATTGTGATTGTGATTGTGATTGTGATTGTGATTGTGATTGTGATTGTGATTGTATGATCGTGATTGTGTGATCGTGATTGTGTGATCGTGATTGTGTGATCGTGATTGTGTGATCGTGATTGTGGGATCGTGATTGTGGGATCGTGATTGTGGGATCGTGATTGTGTGATCGTGATTGTATGATCGTGATTGTGTGATCGTGATTGTGTGATCGTGATTGTGTGATCGTGATTGTGTGATCGTGATTGTGTCATCGTGATTGTGCGATCGTGATTGTGCGATCGTGATTGTGTGATTGTGATAGTGTGATCGTGATTGTGTGATCGTGACTGTGTGTTTGTGATTGTGTGATTGTGATAGTGTGATCCTGACTGTGTGATCGTGATTGTGTGATCGCAATTGTGGGATTGTGTGATCGTGGGTGTGATTGAGTGATTATGATTGTGTGATTGTGATTGTGTGATTGTGATTGTGTGATTGTGATTGTGTGATTGTGATTGTGTGATTGTGATTGTGATTGTGATTGTGTGACTGTGTGATTGTGATTGTGTGATCGAGATTTTGTGATCGCGATTGTGTGATCGTGACTGTGTGATCGTGATTGTGTGATCGCAATTGTGGGATTGTGACTGTGTGATAGTGTGATCGTGATTGTGATTGTGATTGTGATTGTGATTGTGATTGTGATTGTGATTGTGATTGTGATTGTGATTGTATGATCGTGATTGTGTGATCGTGATTGTGTGATCGTGATTGTGTGATCGTGATTGTGGGATCGTGATTGTGGGATCGTGATTGTGGGATCGTGATTGTGTGATCGTGATTGTGTGATCGTGATTGTGTGATCGTGATTGTGTGATCGTGATTGTGTGATCGTGATTGTGTGATCGTGATTGTGTGATCGTGATTGTGTGATCGTGATTGTGTGATCGTGATTGTGTGATCGTGATTGTGTGATCGTGATTGTGTGATCGTGACTGTGTGATCGTGATTGTGTGAACGTGATTGTGTGATCGTGATAGTGTGATAGTGACTGTGTGTTTGTGATTGCGTGATTGTGATTGCGTGATTGTGATTGCGTGATTGTGATTGCGTGATTGTGATTGCGTGATTGTGATTGCGTGATTGTGATTGCGTGATTGTGATTGCGTGACTGTGATTGCGTGATTGTGATTGCGTGATTGTGATTGCGTGATTGCGATTGCGTGATTGCGATTGCGTGATTGCGATTGCGTGATTGCGATTGTGTGATTGCGATTGTGTGAGTGCGATTGTGTGATTGCGATTCTGTGATTGCGATTGTGTGATTGTGATTGTGTGATTGTGATCGTGTGATTGTGATTGTGTGATTGTGATTATGTGATCGTGATTGTGATTGTGATTGTGTGACTGTGATTGTGTGATTGTGATTCTGTGATTGTGATTGTGTGATTGTGATTGTGTGATTGTGATTGTGTGATTGTGATTGTGTGATTGTGATTCTGTGATTGTGATTGTGTGATTGTGATTGTGTGATTGTGATTGTGTGATTGTGTGATTGTGTGATTGCGACTGTGCGATTGTGTGATTGTGTGATTGTGATTGTGTGATTGCGACTGTGTGATTGTGATTGTGTGATTGCGATTGTGTGATTGTGATTGCGATTGTGCGATTGTGATTGTGTGATTGTGATTGTGCCATTGTGATTGTGTGATTGTGATTGTGTGATTGTGATTGTGTGATTGTGATTGTGTGATTGTGATTGTGTGATTGTGATTGTGTGATTGTGATTGTGTGATTGTGATTGTGTGATTGTGATTGTGTAATTGTGATTGTGTGATTGTGATTGTGTGATTGTGATTGTGTGATTGTGATTGTGTGATTGTGATTGTGTGATTGTGATTGTGTGATTGTGATTGTGTGATTGTGATTGTGTGATTGTGATTGTGTGATTGTGATTGTGTGATTGTGATTGTGTGATTGTGATTGTGTGATTGTGATTGTGTGATTGTGATTGTGTGATTGTGATTGTGTGATTGTGATTGTGTGATTGTGATTGTGTGATTGTGATTGTGTGATTGTGATTGTGTGATTGTGATTGTGTGATTGTGATTGTGTGATTGTGATTGTGTGATTGTGATTGTGTGATTGTGATTGTGTGATTGTGATTGTGTGATTGTGATTGTGTGATTGTGATTGTGTGATTGTGATTGTGTGATTGTGATTGTGTGATTGTGATTGTGTGATTGTGATTGTGTGATTGTGATTGTGTGATTGTGATTGTGTGATTGTGATTGTGTGATTGTGATTGTGTGATTGTGATTGTGTGATTGTGATTGTGTGATTGTGATTGTGTGATTGTGATTGTGTGATTGTGATTGTGTGATTGTGATTGTGTGATTGTGATTGTGTGATTGTGATTGTGTGATTGTGATTGTGTGATTGTGATTGTGTGATTGTGATTGTGTGATTGTGATTGTGTGATTGTGATTGTGTGATTGTGATTGTGTGATTGTGATTGTGTGATTGTGATTGTGTGATTGTGATTGTGTGATTGTGATTGTGTGATTGTGATTGTGTGATTGTGATTGTGTGATTGTGATTGTGTGATTGTGATTGTGTGATTGTGATTGTGTGATTGTGATTGTGTGATTGTGATTGTGTGATTGTGATTGTGTGATTGTGATTGTGTGATTGTGATTGTGTGATTGTGATTGTGTGATTGTGATTGTGTGATTGTGATTGTGTGATTGTGATTGTGTGATTGTGATTGTGTGATTGTGATTGTGTGATTGTGATTGTGTGATTGTGATTGTGTGATTGTGATTGTGTGATTGTGATTGTGTGATTGTGATTGTGTGATTGTGATTGTGTGATTGTGATTGTGTGATTGTGATTGTGTGATTGTGATTGTGTGATTGTGATTGTGTGATTGTGATTGTGTGATTGTGATTGTGTGATTGTGATTGTGTGATTGTGATTGTGTGATTGTGATTGTGTGATTGTGATTGTGTGATTGTGATTGTGTGATTGTGATTGTGTGATTGTGATTGTGTGATTGTGATTGTGTGATGGTGATTGTGTGATTGTGATTGTGTGATTGTGATTGTGTGATTGTGATTGTGTGATTGTGATTGTGTGATTGTGATTGTGTGATTGTGTGATAGTGTGATTGCGACTTTGCGATTGTGTGATTGAGTGATTATGATTGTGTGATTGTGATTGTGTGATTGCGACTGTGTGATTGAGTGATTGTGATTGTGTGATTGCGACTCTGTGATTGTGATTGTGTGATTGCGATTGTGTGATTGTGATTGTGATTGTGTGATTGTGATTGTGTGATTGTGATTGTCTGATTGTTATTGTGTGATTGTGATGGTGTGACTGTGATTGCGTGACTGTGATTGTGTGATTGTGATTGTGATTGTGATTGTGCGATTGTGATTGTGCGATTGTGATTGTGCGATTGTGATTGTGATTGTGATTGTGTGATTGTGGGATTGTGTGATTGTGATTGTGTGATTGAGATTATGTGATTGTGATTGTGATTGTGATTGTGTGACTGTGATTGTGTGACTGCGATTGTGTGACTGTGATTGTGTGACTGTGATTGTGTGACTGTGATTGTGTGACTGTGATTGTGAGATTGTGATTGTGTGATTGTGTGATAGTGTGATTGCGACTGTGCGATTGTGTGATTGTGTGATTGTGATTGTGTGATTGCGACTGTGTGATTGTGATTGTGTGATTGCGATTGTGTGATTGTGATTGTGATTGTGCGATTGTGATTGTGGGATTGTGATTGTGGGATCGTGATTGCGCGATCGTGATTGCGCGATCGTGATTGCGCGATCGTGATTGCGCGACCGTGATTGCGCGATCGTGATTGCGCGATCGTGACTGCGCGATCGTGACTGCGCGATCGTGATTGCGCGATCGTGACTGCGCGATCGTGACTGCGCGATCGTGACTGCGCGATCGTGACTGCGCGATCGTGACTGCGCGATCGTGACTGCGCGATCGTGACTGTGTGATCGTGATTGTGTGATCGCAATTGTGGGATTGTGACTGTGTGATAGTGTGATCGTGATTGTGATTGTGATTGTGATTGTGATTGTGATTGTGATTGTGATTGTGATTGTGATTGTATGATCGTGATTGTGTGATCGTGATTGTGTGATCGTGATTGTGTGATTGTGTTATTGTGATTGTGTGAACGTGATTGTGTGATCGTGATTGTGGGATTGTGCCTGTGTGATGGTGTGATCGTGATTGTGTTATCGTGATTGTGTGATTGTGATTGTGATTGTGATTGTGTGACTCTGTGATTGTGACTGTGTGATCGCGATTGTGTGATCGTGATTGTGTGATCGTGATTGTGTGATCGTGACTGTGTGACCGTGATTGTGTGACCGTGATTGTGTGATCGTGATTGTGTGATCGTGATTGTGTGATTGTGTTATTGTGATTGTGTGAACGTGATTGTGTGATCGTGATTGTGGGATTGTGACTGTGTGATTGTGTGATCGTGATTGTGTTATCGTGATTGTGTGATTGTGATTGTGTGATTGTGTGACTGTGTGATTGTGATTGTGTGATCGTGATTGTGTGATCGTGATTGTGTGATCGTGATTGTGTGATCGTGATTGTGTGATCGTGATTGTGTGATCGTGATTGTGTGATCGTGATTGTGTGATCGTGATTGTGTGATCGTGATTGTGTGATCGTGATTGTGTGATCGTGGTTGTGTGATCGTGGTTGTGTGATTGTGATTGTGTGATTGTGATTGTGTGATTGTGATTGTGTGATTGTGATTGTGTGATTGTGATTGTGTGACTGTGTGATTGTGATTGTGTGATCGAGATTGTGTGATTGTGATTGTGTGATTGTGTGATTGTGATTGTGTGATTGTGATTGTGTGATTGTGATTGTGTGATTGTGATTGTGTGATTGTGATTGTGTGATTGTGATTGTGTGATTGTGATTGTGTGATTGTGACTGTGTGATTGTGACTGTGTGATTGTGACTGTGTGATTGTGACTGTGTGATTGTGACTGTGTGATTGTGACTGTGTGATTGTGACTGTGTGATTGTGACTGTGTGATTGTGACTGTGTGATTGTGACTGTGTGATTGTGACTGTGTGATTGTGACTGTGTGATTGTGATTGTGTGATTGTGATTGTGTGATTGTGATTGTGTGATTGTGATTGTGTGATGGTGATTGTGTGATGGTGATTGTGTGATGGTGATTGTGTGATTGTGATTGTGTGATTGTGATTGTGTGATGGTGATTGTGTGATTGTGATTGTGTGATTGTGATTGTGTGATTGTGATTGTGTGATTGTGATTGTGTGATTGTGATTGTGTGATTGTGATTGTGTGATTGTGATTGTGTGATCGTGATTGTGTGATCGTGACTGTGTGATCGTGATTGTGTGGTCGTGATTGTGTTATCGTGATTGTGTGACTGTGTGATTGTGATTGTGTGATTGTGATTGTCTGATTGTCATTGTGTGATTGTGATGGTGTGACTGTCATTGCGTGACTGTGATTATGTGATCGTGATTGTGATTGTGATTGTGTGACTGTGATTGTGTGATCGTGATAATGTGATCGTGATAGTGTGATCGTGATTGTGTGACCGTGATTGTGTGACCGTGATTGTGTGATCGTGATTGTGTGATCGTGATCGTGTGATTGTGTTATTGTGACTGTGTGATCGTGATTGTGGGATTGTGACTGTGTGATTGTGTGATCGTGATTGTGTTATCGTGATTGTGTGATTGTGATTGTGATTGTGATTGTGTGACTGTGTGATTGTGATTGTGTGATCGAGATTGTGTGATCGTGATTGTGTGATCGTGATTGTGTGATCGTGACTGTGTGATCGTGATTGTGTGGTCGTAATTGTGTTATCGTGATTGTGTGATTGTGTGATTGTGATTGTGTGATTGTGATTGTGTGATTGTGATTGTGTGATTGTGATTGTGTGATTGTGATTGTGTGATTGTGATTGTCTGATTGTCATTGTGTGATTGTGATGGTGTCACTGTGATTGCGTGACTGTGATTGTGTGATTGTGATTGTGATTGCGATTGTGATTGTGATTGTGCGATTGTGATTGTGCGATTGTGATTGTGCGATTGTGATTGTGATTGTGATTGTGTGATTGTGGGATTGTGTGATTGTGATTGTGTGATTGAGATTATGTGATTGTGACTGTGATTGTGATTGTGATTGTGATTATGTGACTGTGATTGTGTGACTGTGATTGTGCGACTGTGATTGTGCGACTGTGATTGTGCGACTGTGATTGGGCGATTGTGATTGGGCGATTGTGATTGTGCGATTGTGATTGTGCGATTGTGATTGTGCGATTGTGATTGTGCGATTGTGATTGTGCGATTGTGATTGTGCGATTGTGATTGTGCGATTGTGATTGTGCGATTGTGATTGTGCGATTGTGATTGTGCGATTGTGATTGTGCGATTGTGATTGTGGGATTGTGACTGTGTGATTGTGTGATCGTGATTGTGTGATCGTGATTGTGTGATCGTGATTGTGTGATCGTGATGGTGTGATCGTGATTGTGTGATCGTGATTGTGTGATCGTGATTGTGTGATCGTGATTGTGTGATCGTGATTGTGTGATCGTGATTGTGTGATCGTGATTGTGTGATCGTGATTGTGTGATCGTGATTGTGTGATCGTGGTTGTGTGATCGTGGTTGTGTGATTGGGATTGTGTGATTGGGATTGTGTGATTGGGATTGTGTGATTGGGATTGTGTGATTGGGATTGTGTGATTGTGATTGTGTGATTGTGATTGTGTGATTGTGATTGTGTGATTGTGATTGTGTGATTGTGATTGTGTGATTGTGATTGTGCGATTGTGATAGCGTGATTGTGATTGCGTGATTGGGATTGCGTGATTGTGATTGCGTGGTTGTGATTGCGTGGTTGAGATTGCGTGAGTCTGATTGTGTGATTGTGTGATTGCGATTGTGTGATTGCGTTTGTATGATTGCGATTGTGTGATGGTGGTTGTGTGATGGTGATTGTGTGGTTGTGATTGTGATTGTGATTGTGTGATCGAGATTGTGTTATCGTGATTGTGTGATTGTGATTGTGTGATTGTGATTGTGTGATTGTGATTGTGTGATTGTGATTGTGTGATTGTGATTGTGTGATTGTGATTGTGTGATTGTGATTGTGTGATTGTGATTGTGTGATTGTGATTGTGTGATTGTGATTGTGTGATTGTGATTGTGTGACTGTGATTGTGTGACTGTGATTGTGTGAGTGTGATTGTGTGATTGTGATTGTGTGATTGTGATTGTGTGATTGTGATTGTGTGATTGTGATTGTGTGATTGTGATTGTGTGATTGTGATTGTGTGATTGTGATTGTGTGATTGTGATTGTGTGATTGTGATTGTGTGATTGTGATTGTGTGATTGTGATTGTGTGATTGTGATTGTGTGATTGTGATTGTGTGATTGTGATTGTGTGATTGTGATTGTGTGATTGTGATTGTGTGATTGTGATTGTGTGATTGTGATTGTGCGATTGTGATTGTGCGATTGTGATAGCGCGATCGTGATTGCGCGATCGTGATTGCGCGATCGTGATTGCGCGATCGTGATTCTGCGATCGTGATTGTGCGATCGTGATTGTGCGATAGTGATTGTGCGATCGTGATTGTGCGATCGTGATTGTGCGATCGTGATTGTGTGATTGAGATAGTGTGATCGTGATTGTGTGATCGTGACTGTGTGTTTGTGATTGTGTGATTGTGATTGTGTGATCCTGACTGTGTGATCGTGATTGTGTGATCGCAATTGTGGGATTGTGTGATCGTGGTTGTGATTGAGTGATTGTGATTGTGTGATTGTGATTGTGATTGTGTGATTGTGATTGTGTGATTGTGATTGTGATTGTGATTGTGATTGTGTGACTGTGTGATTGTGATTGTGTGATTGTGATTGTGTGATTGTGATTGTGTGACTGTGATTGTGTGACTGTGATTGTGTGATTGTGATTGTGTGATTGTGATTGTGTGATTGTGATTGTGTGATTGTGATTGTGTGATTGTGATTGTGTGATTGTGATTGCGTGATTGTGATTGTGTGATTGTGATTGTGTGATTGTGATTGTGTGATTGTGATTGTGTGATTGTGATTGCGTGATTGTGATTGCGTGATTGTGATTGCGTGATTGTGATTGCGTGATTGTGATTGCGTGATTGTGATTGCGTGATTGTGATTGCGTGATTGTGATTGCGTGATTGCGATTGCGTGATTGCGATTGCGTGATTGCGATTGCGTGATTGCGATTGTGTGATTGCGATTGTGTGAGTGCGATTGTGTGATTGCGATTCTGTGATTGCGATTGTGTGATTGTGATTGTGTGATTGTGATTGTGTGATTGTGATTGTGTGATGGTGATTGTGTGATGGTGATTGTGTGATTGTGATTGTGTGATTGTGATTGTGTGATGGTGATTGTGTGATTGTGATTGTGTGATTGTGATTGTGTGATTGTGATTGTGTGATTGTGATTGTGTGATTGTGATTGTGTGATTGTGATTGTGTGATCGTGATTGTGTGATCGTGACTGTGTGATCGTGATTGTGTGGTCGTGATTGTGTTATCGTGATTGTGTGACTGTGTGATTGTGATTGTGTGATTGTGATTGTCTGATTGTCATTGTGTGATTGTGATGGTGTGACTGTGATTGCGTGACTGTGATTATGTGATCGTCATTGTGATTGTGATTGTGTGACTGTGATTGTGTGATCGTGATAATGTGATCGTGATAGTGTGATCGTGATTGTGTGACCGTGATTGTGTGACCGTGATTGTGTGATCGTGATTGTGTGATCGTGATCGTGTGATTGTGTTATTGTGACTGTGTGATCGTGATTGTGGGATTGTGACTGTGTGATTGTGTGATCGTGATT
The DNA here is from genome assembly GCF_050947335.1 of Megachile rotundata. Lineage (NCBI taxonomy): Eukaryota > Metazoa > Arthropoda > Insecta > Hymenoptera > Megachilidae > Megachile > Megachile rotundata. The sequence goes on along the minus strand of NW_027473488.1, from coordinate 215,414 downwards.
GTGTGATCGTGACTGTGTGATCGTGATTGTGTGGTCGTGATTGTGTTATCGTGATTGTGTGATGGTGTGATTGTGATTGTGTGATTGTGATTGTGTGATTGTGATTGTGTGATTGTGATTGTCTGATTGTCATTGTGTGATTGTGATGGTGTGACTGTGATTGCGTGACTGTGATTGTGTGATTGTGATTGTGATTGCGATTGTGATTGTGCGATTGTGATTGTGCGATTGTGATTGTGATTGTGATTGTGTGATTGTGGGATTGTGTGATTGTGATTGTGTGATTGAGATTATGTGATTGTGACTGTGATTGTGATTGTGATTGTGATTATGTGACTGTGATTGTGTGACTGTGATTGTGCGACTGTGATTGTGCGACTGTGATTGTGCGACTGTGATTGTGCGATTGTGATTGGGCGATTGTGATTGTGCGATTGTGATTGTGCGATTGTGATTGTGCGATTGTGATTGTGCGATTGTGATTGTGCGATTGTGATTGTGCGATTGTGATTGTGCGATTGTGATTGTGCGATTGTGATTGTGGGATTGTGACTGTGTGATTGTGTGATCGTGATTGTGTGATCGTGATTGTGTGATCGTGATTGTGTGATCGTGATTGTGTGATCGTGATTGTGTGATCGTGATTGTGTGATCGTGATTGTGTGATCGTGATTGTGTGATCGTGATTGTGTGATCGTGATTGTGTGATCGTGATTGTGTGATCGTGATTGTGTGATCGTGATTGTGTGATCGTGATTGTGTGATCGTGATTGTGTGATCGTGATTGTGTGATCGTGATTGTGTGATCGTGATTGTGTGATCGTGATTGTGTGATCGTGATTGTGTGATCGTGATTGTGTGATCGTGATTGTGTGATCGTGATTGTGTGATCGTGATTGTGTGATCGTGATTGTGTGATCGTGGTTGTGTGATCGTGATTGTGTGATCGGGATTGTGTGATCGGGATTGTGTGATTGGGATTGTGTGATTGGGATTGTGTGATTGTGATTGTGTGATTGTGATTGTGTGATTGTGATTGTGTGATTGTGATAGTGCGATTGTGATAGCGTGATTGTGATTGCGTGATTGGGATTGCGTGATTGTGATTGCGTGGTTGTGATTGCGTGGTTGAGATTGCGTGAGTCTGATTGTGTGATTGTGTGATTGCGATTGTGTGATTGCGTTTGTATGATTGCGATTGTGTGATGGTGGTTGTGTGATGGTGATTCTGTGGTTGTGATTGTGATTGTGATTGTGTGATCGAGATTGTGTGATCGTGATTGTGTTATCGTGATTGTGTGATTGTGTGATTGTGATTGTGTGATTGTGATTGTGTGATTGTGATTGTGTGATTGTGATTGTGTGATTGTGATTGTGTGATTGTGATTGTGTGATTGTGATTGTGTGATTGTGATTGTGTGACTGTGATTGTGTGACTGTGATTGTGTGATTGTGATTGTGTGATTGTGTGTGTGTGATTGTGATTGTGTGATTGTGATTGTGTGATTGTGATTGTGTGATTGTGATTGTGTGATTGTGATTGTGTGATTGTGATTGTGTGATTGTGATCGTGTAATTGTGATCGTGTGATTGTGATTGTGTGATTGTGATTGTGTGATTGTGATTGTGTGATTGTGATTGTGTGATTGTGATTGTGTGATTGTGATTGTGTGATTGTGATTGTGTGATTGTGATTGTGTGATTGTGATTGTGTGATTGTGATTGTGCGATTGTGATAGCGCGATCGTGATTGCGCGATCGTGATTGCGCGATCGTGATTCTGCGATCGTGATTGTGCGATCGTGATTGTGCGATAGTGATTGTGCGATCGTGATTGTGCGATCGTGATTGTGCGATCGTGATTGTGTGATTGTGATAGTGTGATCGTGATTGTGTGATCGTGACTGTGTGTTTGTGATTGTGTGATTGTGATTGTGTGATCCTGACTGTGTGATCGTGATTGTGTGATCGCAATTGTGGGATTGTGTGATCGTGGTTGTGATTGAGTGATTGTGATTGTGTGATTGTGATTGTGTGATTGTGATTGTGTGATTGTGATTGTGATTGTGATTGTGTGACTGTGTGATTGTGATTGTGTGATCGAGATTTTGTGATCGCGATTGTGTGATCGTGACTGTGTGATCGTGATTGTGTGATCGCAATTGTGGGATTGTGACTGTGTGATAGTGTGATCGTGATTGTGATTGTGATTGTGATTGTGATTGTGATTGTGATTGTGATTGTGATTGTGATTGTGATTGTGATTGTATGATCGTGACTGTGTGATCGTGACTGTGTGACCGTGAATGTGTGACCGTGAATGTGTGACCGTGATTGTGTGATCGTGATTGTGTGATCGTGATTGTGTGATCGTGATTGTGTGATCGTGATTGTGTGATCGTGATTGTGTGATCGTGATTGTGTGATCGTGATTGTGTGATCGTGATTGTGTGATCGTGATTGTGTGATCGTGATTGTGTGATCGTGATTGTGTGATCGTGATTGTGTGATCGTGATTGTGTGATCGTGGTTGTGTGATTGTGGTTGTGTGATTGTGGTTGTGTGATTGTGATTGTGTGATTGTGATTGTGTGATTGTGATTGTGTGATTGTGATTGTGTGATTGTGATTGTGTGACTGTGTGATTGTGATTGTGTGATCGAGATTGTGTGATCGAGATTGTGTGATTGTGATTGTGTGATTGTGTGATTGTGATTGTGTGATTGTGATTGTGTGATTGTGATTGTGTGATTGTGATTGTGTGATTGTGATTGTGTGATTGTGATTGTGTGATTGTGATTGTGTGATTGTGATTGTGTGATTGTGATTGTGTGATTGTGATTGTGTGATTGTGATTGTGTGATTGTGATTGTGTGATTGTGATTGTGTGATTGTGATTGTGTGATTGTGATTGTGTGATTGTGATTGTGTGATTGTGATTGTGTGATTGTGATTGTGTGATTGTGATTGTGTGATTGTGATTGTGTGATTGTGATTGTGTGATTGTGATTGTGTGATTGTGATTGTGTGATTGTGATTGTGTGATTGTGATTGTGTGATTGTGATTGTGTGATTGTGATTGTGTGATTGTGATTGTGTGATTGTGATTGTGTGATTGTGATTGTGTGATTGTGATTGTGTGATTGTGATTGTGTGATTGTGATTGTGTGATTGTGATTGTGTGATTGTGATTGTGTGATTGTGATTGTGTGATTGTGATTGTGTGATTGTGATTGTGTGATTGTGATTGTGTGATTGTGATTGTGTGATTGTGATTGTGTGATTGTGATTGTGTGATTGTGATTGTGTGATTGTGATTGTGTGATTGTGATTGTGTGATTGTGATTGTGTGATTGTGAATGTGTGATTGTGATTGTGTGATTGTGATTGTGTGATTGTGATTGTGTGATTGTGATTGTGTGATTGTGATTGTGTGATTGTGATTGTGTGATTGTGATTGTGTGATTGTGATTGTGTGATTGTGATTGTGTGATTGTGATTGTGTGATTGTGATTGTGTGATTGTGATTGTGTGATTGTGATTGTGTGATTGTGATTGTGTGATTGTGATTGTGTGATTGTGATTGTGTGATTGTGATTGTGTGATTGTGATTGTGTGATTGTGATTGTGTGATTGTGATTGTGTGATTGTGATTGTGTGATTGTGATTGTGTGATTGTGATTGTGTGATTGTGATTGTGTGATTGTGATTGTGTGATTGTGATTGTGTGATTGTGATTGTGTGATTGTGATTGTGTGATTGTGATTGTGTGATTGTGATTGTGTGATTGTGATTGTGTGATTGTGATTGTGTGATTGTGATTGTGTGATTGTGATTGTGTGATTGTGATTGTGTGATTGTGATTGTGTGATTGTGATTGTGTGATTGTGATTGTGTGATTGTGATTGTGTGATTGTGATTGTGTGATTGTGATTGTGTGATTGTGATTGTGTGATTGTGATTGTGTGATTGTGATTGTGTGATTGTGATTGTGTGATTGTGATTGTGTGATTGTGATTGTGTGATTGTGATTGTGTGATTGTGATTGTGTGATTGTGATTGTGTGATTGTGATTGTGTGATTGTGATTGTGTGATTGTGATTGTGTGATTGTGATTGTGTGATTGTGATTGTGTGATTGTGATTGTGTGATTGTGATTGTGTGATTGTGATTGTGTGATTGTGATTGTGTGATTGTGATTGTGTGATTGTGATTGTGTGATTGTGATTGTGTGATTGTGATTGTGTGATTGTGATTGTGTGATTGTGATTGTGTGATTGTGATTGTGTGATTGTGATTGTGTGATTGTGATTGTGTGATTGTGATTGTGTGATTGTGATTGTGTGATTGTGATTGTGTGATTGTGATTGTGTGATTGTGATTGTGTGATTGTGATTGTGTGATTGTGATTGTGTGATTGTGATTGTGTGATTGTGATTGTGTGATTGTGATTGTGTGATTGTGATTGTGTGATTGTGATTGTGTGATTGTGATTGTGTGATTGTGATTGTGTGATTGTGATTGTGTGATTGTGTGATTGTGTGATTGTGTGATTGAGTGATTGTGTGATTGTGTGATTGTGTGAATGTGTGATTGCGTGATCGTGTGATCGTGTGATCGTTTGATCGTGTGATTGTGTGATCGTGTGATTTTGCGATTGTGTGATTGTGTGATTGTGGGATTGTGTGAGTGTGTGATTGTGTGATTGTGTGATTGTGTGATTGTGTGATTGTGTGATTGTGTGATTGTGTGATTGTGTGATTGTGTGATTGTGTGCTTGTGTGATTGTGTGATTGTGGGATTGTGTGGTTGTGTGATTGTGTGATTGTGTGATTGTGTAATTGTGTGATTGTGTGATTGTGACTGTGTGATTGTGTGAGTGTGTGATTGTGTGATTGAGTGATTGTGTGCTTGTGTGATTGTGTGGTTGCGTGGTTGTGTGATTGAGTGATTGTGTGATTGTGTGATTGTGTGATTGTGTGATTGTGGGATTGTGTGATTGTGTGATTGTGACTGTGTGATTGTGTGAGTGTGTGATTGTGTGATTGAGTGATTGTGTGCTTGTATGGTTGTGTGGTTGTGTGGTTGTGTGATTGTCTGATTGTGTGATTGTGTGATTGTGTGATTGTGATTGTGTGATTGTGATTGTGTGATTGTGATTGTGTGATTGTGATTGTGTGATTGTGATTGTGTGATTGTGATTGTGTGATTGTGATTGTGTGATTGTGATTGTGTGATTGTGATTGTGTGATTGTGATTGTGTGATTGTGATTGTGTGATTGTGATTGTGTGATTGTGATTGTGTGATTGTGATTGTGTGATTGTGATTGTGTGATTGTGATTGTGTGATTGTGATTGTGTGATTGTGATTGTGTGATTGTGATTGTGTGATTGTGATTGTGTGATTGTGATTGTGTGATTGTGATTGTGTGATTGTGATTGTGTGATTGTGATTGTGTGATTGTGATTGTGTGATTGTGATTGTGTGATTGTGATTGTGTGATTGTGATTGTGTGATTGTGATTGTGTGATTGTGATTGTGTGATTGTGATTGTGTGATTGTGATTGTGTGATTGTGATTGTGTGATTGTGATTGTGTGATTGTGATTGTGTGATTGTGATTGTGTGATTGTGATTGTGTGATTGTGATTGTGTGATTGTGATTGTGTGATTGTGATTGTGTGATTGTGATTGTGTGATTGTGATTGTGTGATTGTGATTGTGTGATTGTGATTGTGTGATTGTGATTGTGTGATTGTGATTGTGTGATTGTGATTGTGTGATTGTGATTGTGTGATTGTGATTGTGTGATTGTGATTGTGTGATTGTGATTGTGTGATTGTGATTGTGTGATTGTGATTGTGTGATTGTGATTGTGTGATTGTGATTGTGTGATTGTGATTGTGTGATTGTGATTGTGTGATTGTGATTGTGTGATTGTGATTGTGTGATTGTGATTGTGTGATTGTGATTGTGTGATTGTGATTGTGTGATTGTGATTGTGTGATTGTGATTGTGTGATTGTGATTGTGTGATTGTGATTGTGTGATTGTGATTGTGTGATTGTGATTGTGTGATTGTGATTGTGTGATTGTGATTGTGTGATTGTGATTGTGTGATTGTGATTGTGTGATTGTGATTGTGTGATTGTGATTGTGTGATTGTGATTGTGTGATTGTGATTGTGTGATTGTGATCGTGTGATTGTGATTGTGTGATTGTGATTATGTGATCGTGATTGTGATTGTGATTGTGTGACTGTGATTGTGTGATCGTGATAATGTGATCGTGATAGTGTGATCGTGATTGTGTGATCGTGACTGTGTGACCGTGATTGTGTGACCGTGATTGTGTGATCGTGATTGTGTGATCGTGATTGTGTGATTGTGTTATTGTGATTGTGTGAACGTGATTGTGTGATCGTGATTGTGGGATTGTGACTGTGTGATTGTGTGATCGTGATTGTGTTATCGTGATTGTGTGATTGTGATTGTGTGATTGTGTGACTGTGTGATTGTGATTGTGTGATCGTGATTGTGTGATCGTGATTGTGTGATCGTGATTGTGGGATTGTGACTGTGTGATTGTGTGATCGTGATTGTGTGATCGTGATTGTGTGATCGTGATTGTGTGATCGTGATTGTGTGATCGTGATGGTGTGATCGTGATTGTGTGATCGTGATTGTGTGATCGTGATTGTGTGATCGTGATTGTGTGATCGTGATTGTGTGATCGTGATTGTGTGATCGTGATTGTGTGATCGTGATTGTGTGATCGTGATTGTGTGATCGTGGTTGTGTGATCGTGGTTGTGTGATTGGGATTGTGTGATTGGGATTGTGTGATTGGGATTGTGTGATTGGGATTGTGTGATTGGGATTGTGTGATTGTGATTGTGTGATTGTGACTGTGATTGTGATTGTGATTGTGATTGTGTGACTGTGATTGTGTGACTGTGATTGTGCGACTGTGATTGTGCGACTGTGATTGTGCGACTGTGATTGGGCGATTGTGATTGTGCGATTGTGATTGTGCGATTGTGATTGTGCGATTGTGATTGTGCGATTGTGATTGTGCGATTGTGATTGTGCGATTGTGATTGTGCGATTGTGATTGTGCGATTGTGATTGTGCGATTGTGATTGTGCGATTGTGATTGTGCGATTGTGATTGTGCGATTGTGATTGTGGGATTGTGACTGTGTGATTGTGTGATCGTGATTGTGTGATCGTGATTGTGTGATCGTGACTGTGTGATCGTGATGGTGTGATCGTGATTGTGTGATCGTGATTGTGTGATCGTGATTGTGTGATCGTGATTGTGTGATCGTGATTGTGTGATCGTGATTGTGTGATCGTGATTGTGTGATCGTGATTGTGTGATCGTGATTGTGTGATCGTGATTGTGTGATCGTGGTTGTGTGATCGTGGTTGTGTGATCGTGATTGTGTGACTGTGATTGTGTGACTGTGATTGTGTGAGTGTGATTGTGTGATTGTGATTGTGTGATTGTGATTGTGTGATTGTGATTGTGTGATTGTGATTGTGTGATTGTGATTGTGTGATTGTGATTGTGTGATTGTGATTGTGTGATTGTGATTGTGTGATTGTGATTGTGTGATTGTGATTGTGTGATTGTGATTGTGTGATTGTGATTGTGTGATTGTGATTGTGTGATTGTGATTGTGTGATTGTGATTGTGTGATTGTGATTGTGCGATTGTGATTGTGCGATTGTGATAGCGCGATCGTGATTGCGCGATCGTGATTGCGCGATCGTGATTGCGCGATCGTGATTGCGCGATCGTGATTCTGCGATCGTGATTGTGCGATCGTGATTGTGCGATAGTGATTGTGCGATCGTGATTGTGCGATCGTGATTGTGCGATCGTGATTGTGTGATTGTGATAGTGTGATCGTGATTGTGTGATCGTGACTGTGTGTTTGTGATTGTGTGATTGTGATTGTGTGATCCTGACTGTGTGATCGTGATTGTGTGATCGCAATTGTGGGATTGTGTGATCGTGGTTGTGATTGAGTGATTGTGATTGTGTGATTGTGATTGTGATTGTGTGATTGTGATTGTGATTGTGATTGTGATTGTGTGACTGTGTGATTGTGATTGTGTGATTGTGATTGTGTGATTGTGATTGTGTGACTGTGATTGTGTGACTGTGATTGTGTGATTGTGATTGTGTGATTGTGATTGTGTGATTGTGATTGTGTGATTGTGATTGTGTGATTGTGATTGTGTGATTGTGATTGCGTGATTGTGATTGTGTGATTGTGATTGTGTGATTGTGATTGTGTGATTGTGATTGTGTGATTGTGATTGCGTGATTGTGATTGCGTGATTGTGATTGCGTGATTGTGATTGCGTGATTGTGATTGCGTGATTGTGATTGCGTGATTGTGATTGCGTGATTGTGATTGCGTGATTGCGATTGCGTGATTGCGATTGCGTGATTGCGATTGCGTGATTGCGATTGTGTGATTGCGATTGTGTGAGTGCGATTGTGTGATTGCGATTCTGTGATTGCGATTGTGTGATTGTGATTGTGTGATTGTGATTGTGTGATTGTGATTGTGTGATGGTGATTGTGTGATGGTGATTGTGTGATGGTGATTGTGTGATTGTGATTGTGTGATTGTGATTGTGTGATGGTGATTGTGTGATTGTGATTGTGTGATTGTGATTGTGTGATTGTGATTGTGTGATTGTGATTGTGTGATTGTGATTGTGTGATTGTGATTGTGTGATTGTGATTGTGTGATCGTGATTGTGTGATCGTGACTGTGTGATCGTGATTGTGTGGTCGTGATTGTGTTATCGTGATTGTGTGACTGTGTGATTGTGATTGTGTGATTGTGATTGTCTGATTGTCATTGTGTGATTGTGATGGTGTGACTGTGATTGCGTGACTGTGATTATGTGATCGTCATTGTGATTGTGATTGTGTGACTGTGATTGTGTGATCGTGATAATGTGATCGTGATAGTGTGATCGTGATTGTGTGACCGTGATTGTGTGACCGTGATTGTGTGATCGTGATTGTGTGATCGTGATCGTGTGATTGTGTTATTGTGACTGTGTGATCGTGATTGTGGGATTGTGACTGTGTGATTGTGTGATCGTGATTGTGTGATCGTGACTGTGTGATCGTGATTGTGTGGTCGTGATTGTGTTATCGTGATTGTGTGATGGTGTGATTGTGATTGTGTGATTGTGATTGTGTGATTGTGATTGTGTGATTGTGATTGTCTGATTGTCATTGTGTGATTGTGATGGTGTGACTGTGATTGCGTGACTGTGATTGTGTGATTGTGATTGTGATTGCGATTGTGATTGTGCGATTGTGATTGTGCGATTGTGATTGTGATTGTGATTGTGTGATTGTGGGATTGTGTGATTGTGATTGTGTGATTGAGATTATGTGATTGTGACTGTGATTGTGATTGTGATTGTGATTATGTGACTGTGATTGTGTGACTGTGATTGTGCGACTGTGATTGTGCGACTGTGATTGTGCGACTGTGATTGTGCGATTGTGATTGGGCGATTGTGATTGTGCGATTGTGGTTGTGCGATTGTGATTGTGCGATTGTGATTGTGCGATTGTGATTGTGCGATTGTGATTGTGCGATTGTGATTGTGCGATTGTGATTGTGCGATTGTGATTGTGGGATTGTGACTGTGTGATTGTGTGATCGTGATTGTGTGATCGTGATTGTGTGATCGTGATTGTGTGATCGTGATTGTGTGATCGTGATTGTGTGATCGTGATTGTGTGATCGTGATTGTGTGATCGTGATTGTGTGATCGTGATTGTGTGATCGTGATTGTGTGATCGTGATTGTGTGATCGTGATTGTGTGATCGTGATTGTGTGATCGTGATTGTGTGATCGTGATTGTGTGATCGTGATTGTGTGATCGTGATTGTGTGATCGTGATTGTGTGATCGTGATTGTGTGATCGTGATTGTGTGATCGTGGTTGTGTGATCGTGATTGTGTGATCGGGATTGTGTGATCGGGATTGTGTGATCGGGATTGTGTGATTGGGATTGTGTGATTGTGATTGTGTGATTGTGATTGTGTGATTGTGATTGTGTGATTGTGATTGTGTGATTGTGATAGTGCGATTGTGATAGCGTGATTGTGATTGCGTGATTGGGATTGCGTGATTGTGATTGCGTGGTTGTGATTGCGTGGTTGAGATTGCGTGAGTCTGATTGTGTGATTGTGTGATTGCGATTGTGTGATTGCGTTTGTATGATTGCGATTGTGTGATGGTGGTTGTGTGATGGTGATTCTGTGGTTGTGATTGTGATTGTGATTGTGTGATCGAGATTGTGTGATCGTGATTGTGTTATCGTGATTGTGTGATTGTGATTGTGTGATTGTGATTGTGTGATTGTGATTGTGTGATTGTGATTGTGTGATTGTGATTGTGTGATTGTGATTGTGTGATTGTGATTGTGTGATTGTGATTGTGTGATTGTGATTGTGTGATTGTGATTGTGTGATTGTGATTGTGTGATTGTGATTGTGTGATTGTGATTGTGTGATTGTGATTGTGTGATTGTGATTGTGTGATTGTGATTGTGTGATTGTGATTGTGTGATTGTGATTGTGTGATTATGATTGTGTGATTGTGATTGTGTGATTGTGATTGTGTGATTGTGATTGTGTGATTGTGATTGTGTGATTGTGATTGTGTGATTGTGATTGTGTGATTGTGATTGTGTGATTGTGATTGTGTGATTGTGATTGTGTGATTGTGATTGTGTGATTGTGATTGTGTGATTGTGATTGTGTGATTGTGATTGTGTGATTGTGATTGTGTGATTGTGATTGTGTGATTGTGATTGTGTGATTGTGATTGTGTGATTGTGATTGTGTGATTGTGATTGTGTGATTGTGATTGTGTGATTGTGATTGTGTGATTGTGATTGTGTGATTGTGATTGTGTGATTGTGATTGTGTGATTGTGATTGTGTGATTGTGATTGTGTGATTGTGATTGTGTGATTGTGATTGTGTGATTGTGATTGTGTGATTGTGATTGTGTGATTGTGATTGTGTGATTGTGATTGTGTGATTGTGATTGTGTGATTGTGATTGTGTGATTGTGATTGTGTGATTGTGATTGTGTGATTGTGATTGTGTGATTGTGATTGTGTGATTGTGATTGTGTGATTGTGATTGTGTGATTGTGATTGTGTGATTGTGTGATTGTGTGATTGTGATTGTGTGATTGTGATTGTGTGATTGTGATTGTGTGATTGTGATTGTGTGACCGCGATTGTGTGACCGTGATTGTGTGATCGTGATTGTGTGAACGTGATTGTGTGATCGCGATTGTGTGATCGTGATTGTGTGATTGCGTGATTGTGATTGTGTGATTGTGTGATTGTGTGATTGTGTGATTGTGTGATTGTGTGAATGTGTGATTGTGTGACCGTGATTGTGTGATTGATGATTGTGTGATTGTGTGATTGTGTGATTGTGTGATTGCGTGATTGTGTGATTGTGTGATTGTGTGATTGTGTGATTGAGTGATTGTGTGATTGTGTGATTGTGTGAATGTGTGATTGCGTGATCGTGTGATCGTGTGATCGTGTGATCGTTTGATCGTGTGATTGTGTGATCGTGTGATTTTGCGATTGTGTGATTGTGTGATTGTGGGATTGTGTGAGTGTGTGATTGTGTGATTGTGTGATTGTGTGATTGTGTGATTGTGTGATTGTGTGATTGTGTGATTGTGTGATTGTGTGCTTGTGTGATTGTGTGATTGTGGGATTGTGTGGTTGTGTGATTGTGTGATTGTGTGATTGTGTAATTGTGTGATTGTGTGATTGTGACTGTGTGATTGTGTGAGTGTGTGATTGTGTGATTGAGTGATTGTGTGCTTGTGTGATTGTGTGGTTGCGTGGTTGCGTGATTGTGTGATTGTGATTGTGTGATTGTGATTGTGTGATTGTGATTGTGTGATTGTGATTGTGTGATTGTGATTGTGTGATTGTGATTGTGTGATTGTGATTGTGTGATTGTGATTGTGTGATTGTGATTGTGTGATTGTGATTGTGTGATTGTGATTGTGTGATTGTGATTGTGTGATTGTGATTGTGTGATTGTGATTGTGTGATTGTGATTGTGTGATTGTGATTGTGTGATTGTGATTGTGTGATTGTGATTGTGTGATTGTGATTGTGTGATTGTGATTGTGTGATTGTGATTGTGTGATTGTGATTGTGTGATTGTGATTGTGTGATTGTGATTGTGTGATTGTGATTGTGTGATTGTGATTGTGTGATTGTGATTGTGTGATTGTGATTGTGTGATTGTGATTGTGTGATTGTGATTGTGTGATTGTGATTGTGTGATTGTGATTGTGTGATTGTGATTGTGTGATTGTGATTGTGTGATTGTGATTGTGTGATTGTGATTGTGTGATTGTGATTGTGTGATTGTGATTGTGTGATTGTGATTGTGTGATTGTGATTGTGTGATTGTGATTGTGTGATTGTGATTGTGTGATTGTGATTGTGTGATTGTGATTGTGTGATTGTGATTGTGTGATTGTGATTGTGTGATTGTGATTGTGTGATTGTGATTGTGTGATTGTGATTGTGTGATTGTGATTGTGTGATTGTGATTGTGTGATTGTGATTGTGTGATTGTGATTGTGTGATTGTGATTGTGTGATTGTGATTGTGTGATTGTGATTGTGTGATTGTGATTGTGTGATTGTGATTGTGTGATTGTGATTGTGTGATTGTGATTGTGTGATTGTGATTGTGTGATTGTGATTGTGTGATTGTGATTGTGTGATTGTGATTGTGTGATTGTGATTGTGTGATTGTGATTGTGTGATTGCGATTGTGTGATTGCGATTGTGTGATTGCGATTGTGTGATTGCGATTGTGTGATTGCGATTGTGTGATTGCGATTGTGTGATTGCGATTGTGTGATTGCGATTGTGTGATTGCGATTGTGTGATTGCGATTGTGTGATTGCGATTGTGTGATTGCGATTGTGTGATTGCGATTGTGTGATTGCGATTGTGTGATTGCGATTGTGTGATTGCGATTGTGTGATTGCGATTGTGTGATTGCGATTGTGTGATTGCGATTGTGTGATTGCGATTGTGTGATTGCGATTGTGTGATGGCGATTGTGTGATGGCGATTGTGTGATTGCGATTGTGTGATTGCGATTGTGTGATTGCGATTGTGTGATTGCGATTGTGTGATTGCGATTGTGTGATTGCGATTGTGTGATTGCGATTGTGTGATTGCGATTGTGTGATTGCGATTGTGTGATTGCGATTGTGTGATTGCGATTGTGTGATTGCGATTGTGTGATTGCGATTGTGTGATTGCGATTGTGTGATTGCGATTGTGTGATTGCGATTGTGTGATTGCGATTGTGTGATTGCGATTGTGTGATTGCGATTGTGTGATTGCGATTGTGTGATTGCGATTGTGTGATTGCGACTGTGTGATTGCGACTGTGTGATTGCGACTGTGTGATTGCGACTGTGTGATTGCGACTGTGTGATTGCGACTGTGTGATTGCGACTGTGTGATTGCGTCTGTGTGATTGCGACTGTGTGATTGCGACTGTGTGATTGCGACTGTGTGATTGCGACTGTGTGATTGCGACTGTGTGATTGCGATTGTGTGATTGCGATTGTGTGATTGCGATTGTGTGATTGCGATTGTGTGATTGCGATTTTGTGATTGGGATTGTGTGATTGTGATTGTGTGATTGTGATTGTGTGATTGTGATTGTGTGATTGTGATTGTGTGATTGTGATTGTGTGATTGTGATTGTGTGATTGTGATTGTGTGATTGTGTGACTGTGATTGTGTGACTGTGATTGTGTGACTGTGATTGTGTGACTGTGATTGTGTGACTGTGATTGTGTGACTGTGATTGTGTGACTGTGATTGTGTGACTGTGATTGTGTGACTGTGATTGTGTGACTGTGATTGTGTGACTGTGATTGTGTGACTGTGATTGTGTGACTGTGATTGTGTGATTGTGATTGTGTGATTGTGATTGTGTGATTGTGTGAGTGTGTGATTGTGTGAGTGTGTGATTGTGTGAGTGTGTGATTGTGTGATTGAGTGATTGTGTGATTGTGTGATTGTGTGATTGTGTGGTTGTGTGATTGTGTGATTGTGTAAGTGTGTGATTGTGTGATTGTGTGCTTGTGTGATTGTGTGCTTGTGTGATTGTGTGCTTGTGTGATTGTGTGCTTGTGTGATTGTGATTGTGTGATTGTGTGATTGTGTGATTGTGTGATTGTGTGATCGTGATTGTGTGATTGCGTGATTGCGATTGTGTGATTGTGTGACTGTGTGATTGTGTGATTGTGTGATTGTGTGATTGTGTGATTGTGTGATTGTGTGATTGTGTGATTGTGTGATTGTGTGATTGTGTGATTGTGTGATTGTGTGACTGTGTGATCGTGTGATTGTGTGATTGTGTGATTGTGTGGTTGTGTGACCGCGATTGTGTGACCGTGATTGTGTGATCGTGATTGTGTGAACGTGATTGTGTGATCGCGATTGTGTGATCGTGATTGTGTGATTGCGTGATTGTGATTGTGTGATTGTGTGATTGTGTGATTGTGTGAATGTGTGATTGTGTGACCGTGATTGTGTGATTGATGATTGTGTGATTGTGTGATTGTGTGATTGTGTGATTGCGTGATTGTGTGATTGTGTGATTGTGTGATTGTGTGATTGAGTGATTGTGTGATTGTGTGATTGTGTGAATGTGTGATTGCGTGATCGTGTGATCGTTTGATCGTGTGATTGTGTGATTGTGTGATTGTGTGATTGTCTGATTTTGCGATTGTGTGATTGTGTGATTGTGGGATTGTGAGAGTGTGTGATTGTGTGATTGTGTGATTGTGTGATTGTGTGATTGTGTGATTGTGTGCTTGTGTGATTGTGTGATTGTGGGATTGTGTGATTGTGTGATTGTGTAATTGTGTGATTGTGTGATTGTGACTGTGTGATTGTGTGAGTGTGTGATTGTGTGATTGAGTGATTGTGTGCTTGTGTGATTGTGTGGTTGTGTGGTTGTGTGATTGTGTGATTGTGTGATTGTGTGATTGTGGGATTGTGTGATTGTGTGATTGTGACTGTGTGATTGTGTGAGTGTGTGATTGTGTGATTGAGTGATTGTGTGCTTGTATGGTTGTGTGGTTGTGTGGTTGTGTGATTGTCTGATTGTGTGATTGTGTGATTGTGTGATTGTGATTGTGTGATTGTGATTGTGTGATTGTGATTGTGTGATTGTGATTGTGTGATTGTGATTGTGTGATTGTGATTGTGTGATTGTGATTGTGTGATTGTGATTGTGTGATTGTGATTGTGTGATTGTGATTGTGTGATTGTGATTGTGTGATTGTGATTGTGTGATTGTGATTGTGTGATTGTGATTGTGTGATTGTGATTGTGTGATTGTGATTGTGTGATTGTGATTGTGTGATTGTGATTGTGTGATTGTGATTGTGTGATTGTGATTGTGTGATTGTGATTGTGTGATTGTGATTGTGTGATTGTGATTGTGTGATTGTGATTGTGTGATTGTGATTGTGTGATTGTGATTGTGTGATTGTGATTGTGTGATTGTGATTGTGTGATTGTGATTGTGTGATTGTGATTGTGTGATTGTGATTGTGTGATTGTGATTGTGTGATTGTGATTGTGTGATTGTGATTGTGTGATTGTGATTGTGTGATTGTGATTGTGTGATTGTGATTGTGTGATTGTGATTGTGTGATTGTGATTGTGTGATTGTGATTGTGTGATTGTGATTGTGTGATTGTGATTGTGTGATTGTGATTGTGTGATTGTGATTGTGTGATTGTGATTGTGTGATTGTGATTGTGTGATTGTGATTGTGTGATTGTGATTGTGTGATTGTGATTGTGTGATTGTGATTGTGTGATTGTGATTGTGTGATTGTGATTGTGTGATTGTGATTGTGTGATTGTGATTGTGTGATTGTGATTGTGTGATTGTGATTGTGTGATTGTGATTGTGTGATTGTGATTGTGTGATTGTGATTGTGTGATTGTGATTGTGTGATTGTGATTGTGTGATTGTGATTGTGTGATTGTGATTGTGTGATTGTGATTGTGTGATTGTGATTGTGTGATTGTGATTGTGTGATTGTGATTGTGTGATTGTGATTGTGTGATTGTGATTGTGTGATTGTGATTGTGTGATTGTGATTGTGTGATTGTGATTGTGTGATTGTGATTGTGTGATTGTGATTGTGTGATTGTGATTGTGTGATTGTGATTGTGTGATTGTGATTGTGTGATTGTGATTGTGTGATTGTGATTGTGTGATTGTGATTGTGTGATTGTGATTGTGTGATTGTGATTGTGTGATTGTGATTGTGTGATTGTGATTGTGTGATTGTGATTGTGTGATTGTGATTGTGTGATTGTGATTGTGTGATTGTGATTGTGTGATTGTGATTGTGTGATTGTGATTGTGTGATTGTGATTGTGTGATTGTGATTGTGTGATTGTGATTGTGTGATTGTGATTGTGTGATTGTGATTGTGTGATTGTGATTGTGTGATTGTGATTGTGTGATTGTGATTGTGTGATTGTGATTGTGTGATTGTGATTGTGTGATTGTGATTGTGTGATTGTGATTGTGTGATTGTGATTGTGTGATTGTGATTGTGTGATTGTGATTGTGTGATTGTGATTGTGTGATTGTGATTGTGTGATTGTGATTGTGTGATTGTGATTGTGTGATTGTGATTGTGTGATTGTGATTGTGTGATTGTGATTGTGTGATTGTGATTGTGTGATTGTGATTGTGTGATTGTGATTGTGTGATTGTGATTGTGTGATTGTGATTGTGTGATTGTGATTGTGTGATTGTGATTGTGTGATTGTGATTGTGTGATTGTGTGATTGCGTGATTGTGTGATTGTGTGATTGTGATTGTGTGATTGTGATTGTGTGATTGTGATTGTGTGATTGTGTGAGTGTGTGATTGTGTGATTGAGTGATTGTGTGATTGTGTGATTGTGTGATTGTGTGGTTGTGTGATTGTGTGGTTGTGTGATTGTGTGATTGTGTGATTGTGTGATTGTGTGATTGTGATTGTGTGATTCTGTGATTGTGTGATTGTGTGATTTTGTGATTGTGTGATTGTGTGATTGCGTGATTGTGTGATTGTGTGATTGTGTGATTGTGTGATTGTGTGATTGTGTGATTGTGTGAGTGTGTGATTGTGTGATTGTGTGCTTGTGTGATTGTGTGCTTGTGTGATTGTATACTTGTGTGATTGTGTGATTGTGTGATTGTGTTATTGTGTTATTGTGTGATTGTGTGATTGTGTGATTGTGTGACTGTGTGATTGTGTAATTGTGATTGTGCGATTGTGATTGTGTGATTGTGTGTTTGTGTGATTGTGTGTTTGTGTGATTGTGTGTTTGTGTGATTGTGTGTTTGTGTGATTGTGTGTTTGTGTGATTGTGATTGTGTGATTGTGATTGTGTGATTGTGATTGTGTGATTGTGATTGTGTGATTGTGATTGTGTGATTGTGATTGTGTGATTGTGATTGTGTGATTGTGATTGTGTGATTGTGATTGTGTGATTGTGATTGTGTGATTGTGATTGTGTGATTGTGATTGTGTGATTGTGATTGTGTGATTGTGATTGTGTGATTGTGATTGCGTGATTGTGATTGCGTGATTGTGATTGTGTGATTGTGATTGTGTGATTGTGATTGTGTGATTGTGATTGTGTGATTGTGTGATTGTGTGATTGTGTGATTGTGTGATTGTGTGATTGTGTGATTGTGTGATTGTGACTGTGTGATTGTGTGAGTGTGTGATTGTATGATTGAGTGATTGTGTGCTTGTGTGATTGTGTGGTTGTGTGGTTGTGTGATTGTGTGATTGTTTGATTGTGTGCTTGTGTGATTGTGTGGTTGTGTGGTTGTGTGATTGTGTGGTTGTGTGATTCTGTGATTGTGTGATTGGGTGATTGTGTGATTGTGTGATTGTGTGATTGTGTGATTTTGTGATTGAGTGATTGTGTGATCGTGTGATTGTGATTGTGTGATTGTGATTGTGTGATTGTGATTGTGTGATTGTGATTGTGTGATTGTGATTGTGTGATTGTGATTGTGTGATTGTGATTGTGTGATTGTGATTGTGTGATTGTGATTGTGTGATTGTGATTGTGTGATTGTGATTGTGTGATTGTGATTGTGTGATTGTGATTGTGTGATTGTGATTGTGTGATTGTGATTGTGTGATTGTGATTGTGTGATTGTGATTGTGTGATTGTGATTGTGTGATCGTGATTGTGTGATCGTGATTGTGTGATCGTGATTGTGTGATCGTGATTGTGTGATCGTGATTGTGTGATCGTGATTGTGTGATCGTGATTGTGTGATCGTGATTGTGTGATCGTGATTGTGTGATCGTGATTGTGTGATCGTGATTGTGTGATCGTGATTGTGTGATCGTGATTGTGTGATCGTGATTGTGTGATCGTGATTGTGTGATTGTGATTGTGTGATTGTGATTGTGTGATTGTGATTGTGCAATTGTGAATGTGCGATTGTGATTGTGATTGTGATTGTGTGATTGTGGGATTGTGTGATTGTGATTGTGTGATTGAGATTATGTGATTGTGATTGTGATTGTGATTGTGACTGTGATTGTGTGACTGTGATTGTGTGACTGTGATTGTGTGACTGTGATTGTGTGATTGTGATTGTGTGATTGTGATTGTGTGATTGTGATTGTGTGATTGTGATTGTGCGATTGTGAATGTGCGATTGTGATTGTGATTGTGATTGTGTGATTGTGGGATTGTGTGATTGTGATTGTGTGATTGAGATTATGTGATTGTGATTGTGATTGTGATTGTGACTGTGATTGTGTGACTGTGATTGTGTGACTGTGATTGTGTGACTGTGATTGTGTGACTGTGATTGTGTGACTGTGATTGTGTGACTGTGATTGTGTGACTGTGATTGTGTGACTGTGATTGTGTGACTGTGATTGTGTGACTGTGATTGTGTGACTGTGATTGTGTGACTGTGATTGTGTGACTGTGATTGTGTGACTGTGAATGTGTGACTGTGATTGTGTGATTGCGACTGTGTGATTGAGTGATTGTGATTGTGTGATTGCGATTGTGTGATTGCGATTGTGTGATTGCGATTGTGTGATTGCGATTGTGTGATTGCGATTGTGTGATTGCGATTGTGTGATTGCGATTGTGTGATTGCGATTGTGTGATTGCGATTGTGTGATTGCGATTGTGTGATTGTGATTGTGTGATTGTGATTGTGTGATTGTGATTGTGTGATTGTGATTGTGTGATTGTGATTGTGTGATTGTGATTGTGTGATTGTGATTGTGTGATTGTGATTGTGTGATTGTGATTGTGTGATTGTGATTGTGTGATTGTGATTGTGTGATTGTGATTGTGTGATTGTGATTGTGTGATTGTGTGATTGTGATTGTGTGATTGTGATTGTGTGATTGTGATTGTGTGACTGTGATTGTGTGACTGTGATTGTGTGACTGTGATTGTGTGATTGTGATTGTGTGACTGTGATTGTGTGATCGTGATAGTGTGATCGTGATAGTGTGATCGTGATTGTGTGATCGTCACTGTGTAACCGTGATTGTGTGACCGTGATTGTGTGATCGTGATTGTGTGATTGTGTTATTGTGATTGTGTGAACGTGATTGTGTGATCGTTATTGTGGGATTGTGACTGTGTGATTGTGTGATCGTGATTGTGTTATCGTGATTGTGTGATTGTGATTGTGATTGTGATTGTGTGACTGTGTGATTGTGATTGTGTGATCGGGATTGTGTGATCGTGATTGTGTGATCGTGATTGTGTGATCGTGACTGTGTGATCGTGATTGTGTGATCGTGATTGTGTTATCGTGATTGTGTGATTGTGTGATTGTGATTGTGTGATTGTGATTGTGTGATTGTGATTGTGTGATTGTGATTGTGTGATTGTGATTGTGTGATTGTGATTGTCTGATTGTCATTGTGTGATTGTGATGGTGTGACTGTGATTGCGTGACTGCGATTGTGTGATTGTGATTGTGATTGTGATTGTGCGATTGCGATTGTGCGATTGTGATTATGTGATCGTGATTGTGATTGTGATTGTGTGACTGTGATTGTGTGATCGTGATAATGTGATCGTGATAGTGTGATCGTGATAGTGTGATCGTGACTGTGTGACCGTGATTGTGTGACCGTGATTGTGTGATCGTGATTGTGTGATCGTCATTGTGTGATTGTGTTATTGTGATTGTGTGAACGTGATTGTGTGATCGTGATTGTGGGATTGTGACTGTGTGATTGTGTGATCGTGATTGTGTTATCGTGATTGTGTGATTGTGATTGTGATTGTGATTGTGTGATCGAGATTGTGTGATCGTGATTGTGTGATCGTGATTGTGTGATCGTGATTGTGTGATCGTGATTGTGTGATCGTGATTGTGTGATCGTGATTGTGTGATCGTGATTGTGTGATCGTGATTGTGTGATCGTGATTGTGTGATCGTGATTGTGTGATCGTGATTGTGTGATCGTGATTGTGTGATCGTGATTGTGTGATCGTGATTGTGTGATCGTGATTGTGTGATCGTGATTGTGTGATCGTGATTGTGTGGTCGTGATTGTGTGGTCGTGATTGTGTGGTCGTGATTGTGTGGTCGTGATTGTGTGATCGTGATTGTGTGATCGTGATTGTGTGATCGTGATTGTGTGATCGTGATTGTGTGATCGTGATTGTGTGATCGTGATTGTGTGATCGTGATTGTGTGATCGTGATTGTGTGATCGTGATTGTGTGATCGTGATTGTGTGATCGTGATTGTGTGATCGTGATTGTGTGATCGTGATTGTGTGATCGTGATTGTGTGATCGTGATTGTGTGATCGTGATTGTGTGATCGTGATTGTGTGATCGTGATTGTGTGATCGTGATTGTGTGATCGTGATTGTGTGATCGTGATTGTGTGATCGTGATTGTGTGATCGTGATTGTGTGATCGTGATTGTGTGATCGTGATTGTGTGATCGTGATTGTGTGATCGTGATTGTGTGATCGTGATTGTGTGATCGTGATTGTGTGATCGTGATTGTGTGATCGTGATTGTGTGATCGTGATTGTGTGATCGTGATTGTGTGATCGTGATTGTGTGATCGTGATTGTGTGATCGTGATTGTGTGATCGTGATTGTGTGATCGTGATTGTGTGATCGTGATTGTGTGATCGTGATTGTGTGATCGTGATTGTGTGATCGTGATTGTGTGATCGTGATTGTGTGATCGTGATTGTGTGATCGTGATTGTGTGATCGTGATTGTGTGATCGTGATTGTGTGATCGTGATTGTGTGATCGTGATTGTGTGATCGTGATTGTGTGATCGTGATTGTGTGATCGGGATTGTGTGATCGCGATTGTGTGATCGCGATTGTGTGATCGCGATTGTGTGATCGCGATTGTGTGATCGCGATTGTGTGATCGCGATTGTGTGATCGCGATTGTGTGATCGCGATTGTGTGATCGCGATTGTGTGATCGCGATTGTGTGATCGCGATTGTGTGATCGCGATTGTGTGATCGCGATTGTGTGATCGCGATTGTGTGATCGCGATTGTGTGATTGTGTGATTGTGTGATCGCGATTGTGTGATTGTGATTGTGTGATTGTGATTGTGTGATTGTGATTGTGTGACTGTGATTGTGTGACTGTGATTGTGTGACTGTGATTGTGTGACTGTGATTGTGTGACTGTGATTGTGTGATTGTGATTGTGTGATTGTGATTGTGTGATTGTGATTGTGTGATTGTGATTGTGTGATTGTGATTGTGTGATTGTGTGATTGTGTGATTGTGGGATTGTGTGATTGTGTGATTGTGACTGTGTGATTGTGTGAGTGTGTGATTGTGTGATTGAGTGATTGAGTGCTTGTATGGTTGTGTGGTTGTGTGGTTGTGTGATTGTCTGATTGTGTGATTGTGTGCTTGTGTGATTGTGTGATTGTGATTGTGTGATTGTGATTGTGTGATTGTGATTGTGTGATTGTGATTGTGTGATTGTGATTGTGTGATTGTGATTGTGTGATTGTGATTGTGTGATTGTGATTGTGTGATTGTGATTGTGTGATTGTGATTGTGTGATTGTGATTGTGTGATTGTGATTGTGTGATTGTGATTGTGTGATTGTGATTGTGTGATTGTGATTGTGTGATTGTGATTGTGTGATTGTGATTGTGTGATTGTGATTGTGTGATTGTGATTGTGTGATTGTGATTGTGTGATTGTGATTGTGTGATTGTGATTGTGTGATTGTGATTGTGTGATTGTGATTGTGTGATTGTGATTGTGTGATTGTGATTGTGTGATTGTGATTGTGTGATTGTGTGATTGTGATTGTGTGATTGTGATTGTGTGATTGTGATTGTGTGATTGTGATTGTGTGATTGTGATTGTGTGATTGTGATTGTGTGATTGTGATTGTGTGATTGTGATTGTGTGATTGTGATTGTGTGATTGTGATTGTGTGATTGTGATTGTGTGATTGTGATTGTGTGATTGTGATTGTGTGATTGTGATTGTGTGATTGTGATTGTGTGATTGTGATTGTGTGATTGTGATTGTGTGATTGTGATTGTGTGATTGTGATTGTGTGATTGTGATTGTGTGATTGTGATTGTGTGATTGTGATTGTGTGATTGTGATTGTGTGATTGTGATTGTGTGATTGTGATTGTGTGATTGTGATTGTGTGATTGTGATTGTGTGATTGTGATTGTGTGATTGTGATTGTGTGATTGTGATTGTGTGATTGTGATTGTGTGATTGTGATTGTGTGATTGTGATTGTGTGATTGTGATTGTGTGATTGTGATTGTGTGATTGTGATTGTGTGATTGTGATTGTGTGATTGTGATTGTGTGATTGTGATTGTGTGATTGTGATTGTGTGATTGTGATTGTGTGATTGTGATTGTGTGATTGTGATTGTGTGATTGTGATTGTGTGATTGTGATTGTGTGATTGTGATTGTGTGATTGTGATTGTGTGATTGTGATTGTGTGATTGTGATTGTGTGATTGTGATTGTGTGATTGTGATTGTGTGATTGTGATTGTGTGATTGTGATTGTGTGATTGTGATTGTGTGATTGTGATTGTGTGATTGTGATTGTGTGATTGTGATTGTGTGATTGTGATTGTGTGATTGTGATTGTGTGATTGTGATTGTGTGATTGTGATTGTGTGATTGTGATTGTGTGATTGTGATTGTGTGATTGTGATTGTGTGATTGTGATTGTGTGATTGTGATTGTGTGATTGTGATTGTGTGATTGTGATTGTGTGATTGTGATTGTGTGATTGTGATTGTGTGATTGTGATTGTGTGATTGTGATTGTGTGATTGTGATTGTGTGATTGTGATTGTGTGATTGTGATTGTGTGATTGTGATTGTGTGATTGTGATTGTGTGATTGCGATTGTGTGATTGCGATTGTGTGATTGCGATTGTGTGATTGCGATTGTGTGATTGCGATTGTGTGATTGCGATTGTGTGATTGCGATTGTGTGATTGCGATTGTGTGATTGCGATTGTGTGATTGCGATTGTGTGATTGCGATTGTGTGATTGCGATTGTGTGATTGCGATTGTGTGATTGCGATTGTGTGATTGCGATTGTGTGATTGCGATTGTGTGATTGCGATTGTGTGATTGCGATTGTGTGATTGCGATTGTGTGATTGCGATTGTGTGATTGCGATTGTGTGATTGCGATTGTGTGATTGCGATTGTGTGATTGCGATTGTGTGATTGCGATTGTGTGATTGCGATTGTGTGATTGCGATTGTGTGATTGCGATTGTGTGATTGCGATTGTGTGATTGCGATTGTGTGATTGCGATTGTGTGATTGCGATTGTGTGATTGTGTGATTGTGTGATTGTGATTGTGTGACTGTGATTGTGTGACTGTGATTGTGTGACTGTGATTGTGTGACTGTGATTGTGTGACTGTGATTGTGTGATTGTGATTGTGTGATTGTGATTGTGTGATTGTGATTGTGTGATTGTGTGAGTGTGTGATTGTGTGAGTGTGTGATTGTGTGATTGAGTGATTGTGTGATTGTGTGATTGTGTGATTGTGTGGTTGTGTGATTGTGTGATTGTGTGAGTGTGTGATTGTGTGATTGTGTGCTTGTGTGATTGTGTGCTTGTGTGATTGTGTGCTTGTGTGATTGTGATTGTGTGATTGTGTGATTGTGTGATTGTGTGATTGTGTGATCGTGATTGTGTGATTGCGTGATTGCGATTGTGTGATTGTGTGACTGTGTGATTGTGTGATTGTGTGATTGTGTGATTGTGTGATTGTGTGATTGTGTGATTGTGTGATTGTGTGATTGTGTGATTGTGTGATTGTGTGATTGTGTGATTGAGTGGTTGTGTGACTGTGTGATCGTGTGATTGTGTGATTGTGTGATTGTGTGGTTGTGTGACCGCGATTGTGTGACCGTGATTGTGTGATCGTGATTGTGTGAACGTGATTGTGTGATCGCGATTGTGTGATCGTGATTGTGTGATTGCGTGATTGTGATTGTGTGATTGTGTGATTGTGTGATTGTGTGAATGTGTGATTGTGTGACCGTGATTGTGTGATTGATGATTGTGTGATTGTGTGATTGTGTGATTGTGTGATTGCGTGATTGTGTGATTGTGTGATTGTGTGATTGTGTGATTGAGTGATTGTGTGATTGTGTGATTGTGTGAATGTGTGATTGCGTGATCGTGTGATTGTGTGATCGTGTGATCGTTTGATCGTGTGATTGTGTGATTGTGTGATTTTGCGATTGTGTGATTGTGTGATTGTGGGATTGTGTGAGTGTGTGATTGTGTGATTGTGTGATTGTGTGATTGTGTGATTGTGTGCTTGTGTGATTGTGTGATTGTGGGATTGTGTGGTTGTGTGATTGTGTGATTGTGTGATTGTGTAATTGTGTGATTGTGTGATTGTGACTGTGTGATTGTGTGAGTGTGTGATTGTGTGATTGAGTGATTGTGTGCTTGTGTGATTGTGTGGTTGTGTGGTTGTGTGATTGTGTGATTGTGTGATTGTGTGATTGTGTGATTGTGTGATTGTGGGATTGTGTGATTGTGTGATTGTGACTGTGTGATTGTGTGAGTGTGTGATTGTGTGATTGAGTGATTGAGTGCTTGTATGGTTGTGTGGTTGTGTGGTTGTGTGATTGTCTGATTGTGTGATTGTGTGCTTGTGTGATTGTGTGATTGTGATTGTGTGATTGTGATTGTGTGATTGTGATTGTGTGATTGTGATTGTGTGATTGTGATTGTGTGATTGTGATTGTGTGATTGTGATTGTGTGATTGTGATTGTGTGATTGTGATTGTGTGATTGTGATTGTGTGATTGTGATTGTGTGATTGTGATTGTGTGATTGTGATTGTGTGATTGTGATTGTGTGATTGTGATTGTGTGATTGTGATTGTGTGATTGTGATTGTGTGATTGTGATTGTGTGATTGTGATTGTGTGATTGTGATTGTGTGATTGTGATTGTGTGATTGTGATTGTGTGATTGTGATTGTGTGATTGTGATTGTGTGATTGTGATTGTGTGATTGTGATTGTGTGATTGTGATTGTGTGATTGTGATTGTGTGATTGTGATTGTGTGATTGTGATTGTGTGATTGTGATTGTGTGATTGTGATTGTGTGATTGTGATTGTGTGATTGTGATTGTGTGATTGTGATTGTGTGATTGTGATTGTGTGATTGTGATTGTGTGATTGTGATTGTGTGATTGTGATTGTGTGATTGTGATTGTGTGATTGTGATTGTGTGATTGTGATTGTGTGATTGTGATTGTGTGATTGTGATTGTGTGATTGTGATTGTGTGATTGTGATTGTGTGATTGTGATTGTGTGATTGTGATTGTGTGATTGTGATTGTGTGATTGTGATTGTGTGATTGTGATTGTGTGATTGTGATTGTGTGATTGTGATTGTGTGATTGTGATTGTGTGATTGTGATTGTGTGATTGTGATTGTGTGATTGTGATTGTGTGATTGTGATTGTGTGATTGTGATTGTGTGATTGTGATTGTGTGATTGTGATTGTGTGATTGTGATTGTGTGATTGTGATTGTGTGATTGTGATTGTGTGATTGTGATTGTGTGATTGTGATTGTGTGATTGTGATTGTGTGATTGTGATTGTGTGATTGTGATTGTGTGATTGTGATTGTGTGATTGTGATTGTGTGATTGTGATTGTGTGATTGTGATTGTGTGATTGTGATTGTGTGATTGTGATTGTGTGATTGTGATTGTGTGATTGTGATTGTGTGATTGTGATTGTGTGATTGTGATTGTGTGATTGTGATTGTGTGATTGTGATTGTGTGATTGTGATTGTGTGATTGTGATTGTGTGATTGTGATTGTGTGATTGTGATTGTGTGATTGTGATTGTGTGATTGTGATTGTGTGATTGTGATTGTGTGATTGTGATTGTGTGATTGTGATTGTGTGATTGTGATTGTGTGATTGTGATTGTGTGATTGTGATTGTGTGATTGTGATTGTGTGATTGTGATTGTGTGATTGTGATTGTGTGATTGTGATTGTGTGATTGTGATTGTGTGATTGTGATTGTGTGATTGTGATTGTGTGATTGTGATTGTGTGATTGTGATTGTGTGATTGTGATTGTGTGATTGTGATTGTGTGATTGTGATTGTGTGATTGTGATTGTGTGATTGTGATTGTGTGATTGTGATTGTGTGATTGTGATTGTGTGATTGTGATTGTGTGATTGTGATTGTGTGATTGTGATTGTGTGATTGTGATTGTGTGATTGTGATTGTGTGATTGTGATTGTGTGATTGTGATTGTGTGATTGTGATTGTGTGATTGTGATTGTGTGATTGTGATTGTGTGATTGTGATTGTGTGATTGTGATTGTGTGATTGTGATTGTGTGATTGTGATTGTGTGATTGTGATTGTGTGATTGTGATTGTGTGATTGTGATTGTGTGATTGTGATTGTGTGATTGTGATTGTGTGATTGTGATTGTGTGATTGTGATTGTGTGATTGTGATTGTGTGATTGTGATTGTGTGATTGTGATTGTGTGATTGTGATTGTGTGATTGTGATTGTGTGATTGTGATTGTGTGATTGTGATTGTGTGATTGTGATTGTGTGATTGTGATTGTGTGATTGTGTGATTGTGATTGTGTGATTGTGATTGTGTGATTGTGATTGTGTGATTGTGATTGTGTGACTGTGATTGTGTGACTGTGATTGTGTGACTGTGATTGTGTGATTGTGATTGTGTGACTGTGATTGTGTGATCGTGATAGTGTGATCGTGATAGTGTGATCGTGATTGTGTGATCGTCACTGTGTAACCGTGATTGTGTGACCGTGATTGTGTGATCGTGATTGTGTGATTGTGATTGTGATTGTGATTGTGTGACTGTGTGATTGTGATTGTGTGATCGGGATTGTGTGATCGTGATTGTGTGATCGTGATTGTGTGATCGTGATTGTGTTATCGTTATTGTGGGATTGTGACTGTGTGATTGTGTGATCGTGATTGTGTTATCGTGATTGTGTGATTGTGATTGTGATTGTGATTGTGTGACTGTGTGATTGTGATTGTGTGATCGGGATTGTGTGATCGTGATTGTGTGATCGTGATTGTGTGAACGTGATTGTGTGATCGTTATTGTGGGATTGTGACTGTGTGATTGTGTGATCGTGATTGTGTTATCGTGATTGTGTGATTGTGATTGTGATTGTGATTGTGTGACTGTGTGATTGTGATTGTGTGATCGGGATTGTGTGATCGTGATTGTGTGATCGTGATTGTGTGATCGTGACTGTGTGATCGTGATTGTGTGATCGTGATTGTGTTATCGTGATTGTGTGATTGTGTGATTGTGATTGTGTGATTGTGATTGTGTGATTGTGATTGTGTGATTGTGATTGTGTGATTGTGATTGTGTGATTGTGATTGTGTGATTGTGATTGTGTGATTGTGATTGTCTGATTGTCATTGTGTGATTGTGATGGTGTGACTGTGATTGCGTGACTGCGATTGTGTGATTGTGATTGTGATTGTGATTGTGCGATTGCGATTGTGCGATTGTGATTATGTGATCGTGATTGTGATTGTGATTGTGTGACTGTGATTGTGTGATCGTGATAATGTGATCGTGATAGTGTGATCGTGATAGTGTGATCGTGACTGTGTGACCGTGATTGTGTGACCGTGATTGTGTGATCGTGATTGTGTGATCGTCATTGTGTGATTGTGTTATTGTGATTGTGTGAACGTGATTGTGTGATCGTGATTGTGGGATTGTGACTGTGTGATTGTGTGATCGTGATTGTGTTATCGTGATTGTGTGATTGTGATTGTGATTGTGATTGTGTGACTGTGTGATTGTGATTGTGTGATCGAGATTGTGTGATCGTGATTGTGTGATCGTGATTGTGTGATCGTGATTGTGTGATCGTGATTGTGTGATCGTGATTGTGTGATCGTGATTGTGTGATCGTGATTGTGTGATCGTGATTGTGTGATCGTGATTGTGTGATCGTGATTGTGTGATCGTGATTGTGTGATCGTGATTGTGTGATCGTGATTGTGTGATCGTGATTGTGTGATCGTGATTGTGTGATCGTGATTGTGTGATCGTGATTGTGTGGTCGTGATTGTGTGGTCGTGATTGTGTGGTCGTGATTGTGTGGTCGTGATTGTGTGATCGTGATTGTGTGATCGTGATTGTGTGATCGTGATTGTGTGATCGTGATTGTGTGATCGTGATTGTGTGATCGTGATTGTGTGATCGTGATTGTGTGATCGTGATTGTGTGATCGTGATTGTGTGATCGTGATTGTGTGATCGTGATTGTGTGATCGTGATTGTGTGATCGTGATTGTGTGATCGTGATTGTGTGATCGTGATTGTGTGATCGTGATTGTGTGATCGTGATTGTGTGATCGTGATTGTGTGATCGTGATTGTGTGATCGTGATTGTGTGATCGTGATTGTGTGATCGTGATTGTGTGATCGTGATTGTGTGATCGTGATTGTGTGATCGTGATTGTGTGATCGTGATTGTGTGATCGTGATTGTGTGATCGTGATTGTGTGATCGTGATTGTGTGATCGTGATTGTGTGATCGTGATTGTGTGATCGTGATTGTGTGATCGTGATTGTGTGATCGTGATTGTGTGATCGTGATTGTGTGATCGTGATTGTGTGATCGTGATTGTGTGATCGTGATTGTGTGATCGTGATTGTGTGATCGTGATTGTGTGATCGTGATTGTGTGATCGTGATTGTGTGATCGTGATTGTGTGATCGTGATTGTGTGATCGTGATTGTGTGATCGTGATTGTGTGATCGTGATTGTGTGATCGTGATTGTGTGATCGTGATTGTGTGATCGTGATTGTGTGATCGTGATTGTGTGATCGTGATTGTGTGATCGTGATTGTGTGATCGTGATTGTGTGATCGTGATTGTGTGATCGTGATTGTGTGATCGGGATTGTGTGATCGCGATTGTGTGATCGCGATTGTGTGATCGCGATTGTGTGATCGCGATTGTGTGATCGCGATTGTGTGATCGCGATTGTGTGATCGCGATTGTGTGATCGCGATTGTGTGATCGCGATTGTGTGATCGCGATTGTGTGATCGCGATTGTGTGATCGCGATTGTGTGATTGTGTGATTGTGTGATCGCGATTGTGTGATTGTGTGATTGTGTGATTGTGATTGTGTGATTGTGATTGTGTGATTGTGATTGTGTGACTGTGATTGTGTGACTGTGATTGTGTGACTGTGATTGTGTGACTGTGATTGTGTGACTGTGATTGTGTGATTGTGATTGTGTGATTGTGATTGTGTGATTGTGATTGTGTGATTGTGTGATTGTGTGATTGTGGGATTGTGTGATTGTGTGATTGTGACTGTGTGATTGTGTGAGTGTGTGATTGTGTGATTGAGTGATTGAGTGCTTGTATGGTTGTGTGGTTGTGTGGTTGTGCGATTGTCTGATTGTGTGATTGTGTGCTTGTGTGATTGTGTGATTGTGATTGTGTGATTGTGATTGTGTGATTGTGATTGTGTGATTGTGATTGTGTGATTGTGATTGTGTGATTGTGATTGTGTGATTGTGATTGTGTGATTGTGATTGTGTGATTGTGATTGTGTGATTGTGATTGTGTGATTGTGATTGTGTGATTGTGATTGTGTGATTGTGATTGTGTGATTGTGATTGTGTGATTGTGATTGTGTGATTGTGATTGTGTGATTGTGATTGTGTGATTGTGATTGTGTGATTGTGATTGTGTGATTGTGATTGTGTGATTGTGATTGTGTGATTGTGATTGTGTGATTGTGATTGTGTGATTGTGATTGTGTGATTGTGATTGTGTGATTGTGATTGTGTGATTGTGATTGTGTGATTGTGATTGTGTGATTGTGATTGTGTGATTGTGATTGTGTGATTGTGATTGTGTGATTGTGATTGTGTGATTGTGATTGTGTGATTGTGATTGTGTGATTGTGATTGTGTGATTGTGATTGTGTGATTGTGATTGTGTGATTGTGATTGTGTGATTGTGATTGTGTGATTGTGATTGTGTGATTGTGATTGTGTGATTGTGATTGTGTGATTGTGATTGTGTGATTGTGATTGTGTGATTGTGATTGTGTGATTGGGATTGTGTGATTGCGATTGTGTGATTGCGATTGTGTGATTGCGATTGTGTGATTGCGATTGTGTGATTGCGATTGTGTGATTGCGATTGTGTGATTGCGATTGTGTGATTGCGATTGTGTGATTGCGATTGTGTGATTGCGATTGTGTGATTGCGATTGTGTGATTGCGATTGTGTGATTGCGATTGTGTGATTGCGATTGTGTGATTGCGATTGTGTGATTGCGATTGTGTGATTGCGATTGTGTGATTGCGATTGTGTGATTGCGATTGTGTGATTGCGATTGTGTGATTGCGATTGTGTGATTGCGATTGTGTGATTGCGATTGTGTGATTGCGATTGTGTGATTGCGATTGTGTGATTGCGATTGTGTGATTGTGTGATTGTGTGATTGTGATTGTGTGACTGTGATTGTGGGATTGTGATTGTGTGACTGTGATTGTGTGACTGTGATTGTGTGACTGTGATTGTGTGACTGTGATTGTGTGACTGTGATTGTGTGATTGTGATTGTGTGATTGTGATTGTGTGATTGTGATTGTGTGATTGTGATTGTGTGATTGTGATTGTGTGATTGTGATTGTGTGATTGTGTGAGTGTGTGATTGTGTGAGTGTGTGATTGTGTGATTGAGTGATTGTGTGATTGTGTGATTGTGTGATTGTGTGGTTGTGTGATTGTGTGATTGTGTGAGTGTGTGATTGTGTGATTGTGTGCTTGTGTGATTGTGTGCTTGTGTGATTGTGTGCTTGTGTGATTGTGATTGTGTGATTGTGTGATTGTGTGATTGTGTGATTGTGTGATCGTGATTGTGTGATTGCGTGATTGCGATTGTGTGATTGTGTGACTGTGTGATTGTGTGATTGTGTGATTGTGTGATTGTGTGATTGTGTGATTGTGTGATTGTGTGATTGTGTGATTGTGTGATTGTGTGATTGTGTGATTGTGTGATTGAGTGGTTGTGTGACTGTGTGATCGTGTGATTGTGTGATTGTGTGATTGTGTGGTTGTGTGACCGCGATTGTGTGACCGTGATTGTGTGATCGTGATTGTGTGAACGTGATTGTGTGATCGCGATTGTGTGATCGTGATTGTGTGATTGCGTGATTGTGATTGTGTGATTGTGTGATTGTGTGATTGTGTGAATGTGTGATTGTGTGACCGTGATTGTGTGATTGATGATTGTGTGATTGTGTGATTGTGTGATTGTGTGATTGCGTGATTGTGTGATTGTGTGATTGTGTGATTGTGTGATTGAGTGATTGTGTGATTGTGTGATTGTGTGAATGTGTGATTGCGTGATCGTGTGATTGTGTGATCGTGTGATCGTTTGATCGTGTGATCGTGTGATTGTGTGATTTTGCGATTGTGTGATTGTGTGATTGTGGGATTGTGTGAGTGTGTGATTGTGTGATTGTGGGATTGTGTGAGTGTGTGATTGTGTGATTGTGTGATTGTGTGATTGTGTGATTGTGTGATTGTGTGCTTGTGTGATTGTGTGATTGTGGGATTGTGTGGTTGTGTGATTGTGTGATTGTGTGATTGTGTAATTGTGTGATTGTGTGATTGTGACTGTGTGATTGTGTGAGTGTGTGATTGTGTGATTGAGTGATTGTGTGCTTGTGTGATTGTGTGATTGTGTGATTGTGTGATTGTGTGATTGTGGGATTGTGTGATTGTGTGATTGTGACTGTGTGATTGTGTGAGTGTGTGATTGTGTGATTGAGTGATTGAGTGCTTGTATGGTTGTGTGGTTGTGTGGTTGTGTGATTGTCTGATTGTGTGATTGTGTGCTTGTGTGATTGTGTGATTGTGATTGTGTGATTGTGATTGTGTGATTGTGATTGTGTGATTGTGATTGTGTGATTGTGATTGTGTGATTGTGATTGTGTGATTGTGATTGTGTGATTGTGATTGTGTGATTGTGATTGTGTGATTGTGATTGTGTGATTGTGATTGTGTGATTGTGATTGTGTGATTGTGATTGTGTGATTGTGATTGTGTGATTGTGATTGTGTGATTGTGATTGTGTGATTGTGTGATTGTGATTGTGTGATTGTGATTGTGTGATTGTGATTGTGTGATTGTGATTGTGTGATTGTGATTGTGTGATTGTGATTGTGTGATCGCGATTGTGTGATCGCGATTGTGTGATCGCGATTGTGTGATCGCGATTGTGTGATCGCGATTGTGTGATCGCGATTGTGTGATCGCGATTGTGTGATCGCGATTGTGTGATCGCGATTGTGTGATCGCGATTGTGTGATCGCGATTGTGTGATCGCGATTGTGTGATCGCGATTGTGTGATTGTGTGATTGTGTGATCGCGATTGTGTGATTGTGTGATTGTGTGATTGTGATTGTGTGATTGTGATTGTGTGATTGTGATTGTGTGACTGTGATTGTGTGACTGTGATTGTGTGACTGTGATTGTGTGACTGTGATTGTGTGACTGTGATTGTGTGATTGTGATTGTGTGATTGTGATTGTGTGATTGTGATTGTGTGATTGTGATTGTGTGATTGTGATTGTGTGATTGTGTGATTGTGTGATTGTGGGATTGTGTGATTGTGTGATTGTGACTGTGTGATTGTGTGAGTGTGTGATTGTGTGATTGAGTGATTGAGTGCTTGTATGGTTGTGTGGTTGTGTGGTTGTGCGATTGTCTGATTGTGTGATTGTGTGCTTGTGTGATTGTGTGATTGTGATTGTGTGATTGTGATTGTGTGATTGTGATTGTGTG
The DNA here is from genome assembly GCF_050947335.1 of Megachile rotundata. NCBI lineage: Eukaryota > Metazoa > Arthropoda > Insecta > Hymenoptera > Megachilidae > Megachile > Megachile rotundata. Next base: position 181,863 of record NW_027473488.1, on the reverse strand, counting down.
ATTGTGATTGTGTGATTGTGATTGTGTGATTGTGATTGTGTGATTGTGATTGTGTGATTGTGATTGTGTGATTGCGATTGTGTGATTGCGATTGTGTGATTGCGATTGTGTGATTGCGATTGTGTGATTGCGATTGTGTGATTGCGATTGTGTGATCGCGATTGTGTGATCGCGATTGTGTGATCGCGATTGTGTGATCGCGATTGTGTGATCGCGATTGTGTGATCGCGATTGTGTGATCGCGATTGTGTGATCGCGATTGTGTGATCGCGATTGTGTGATCGCGATTGTGTGATCGCGATTGTGTGATCGCGATTGTGTGATCGCGATTGTGTGATCGCGATTGTGTGATCGCGATTGTGTGATCGCGATTGTGTGATCGCGATTGTGTGATTGTGTGATTGTGTGATCGCGATTGTGTGATTGTGTGATTGTGTGATTGTGATTGTGTGATTGTGATTGTGTGATTGTGATTGTGTGACTGTGATTGTGTGACTGTGATTGTGTGACTGTGATTGTGTGACTGTGATTGTGTGACTGTGATTGTGTGATTGTGATTGTGTGATTGTGATTGTGTGATTGTGATTGTGTGATTGTGATTGTGTGATTGTGATTGTGTGATTGTGATTGTGTGATTGTGATTGTGTGATTGTGATTGTGTGATTGTGTGATTGTGATTGTGTGATTGTGATTGTGTGATTGTGATTGTGTGATTGTGATTGTGTGATTGTGATTGTGTGATTGTGATTGTGTGATCGCGATTGTGTGATCGCGATTGTGTGATCGCGATTGTGTGATCGCGATTGTGTGATCGCGATTGTGTGATCGCGATTGTGTGATCGCGATTGTGTGATCGCGATTGTGTGATCGCGATTGTGTGATCGCGATTGTGTGATCGCGATTGTGTGATCGCGATTGTGTGATCGCGATTGTGTGATTGTGTGATTGTGTGATCGCGATTGTGTGATTGTGTGATTGTGTGATTGTGATTGTGTGATTGTGATTGTGTGATTGTGATTGTGTGACTGTGATTGTGTGACTGTGATTGTGTGACTGTGATTGTGTGACTGTGATTGTGTGACTGTGATTGTGTGATTGTGATTGTGTGATTGTGATTGTGTGATTGTGATTGTGTGATTGTGATTGTGTGATTGTGATTGTGTGATTGTGTGATTGTGTGATTGTGGGATTGTGTGATTGTGTGATTGTGACTGTGTGATTGTGTGAGTGTGTGATTGTGTGATTGAGTGATTGAGTGCTTGTATGGTTGTGTGGTTGTGTGGTTGTGCGATTGTCTGATTGTGTGATTGTGTGCTTGTGTGATTGTGTGATTGTGATTGTGTGATTGTGATTGTGTGATTGTGATTGTGTGATTGTGATTGTGTGATTGTGATTGTGTGATTGTGATTGTGTGATTGTGATTGTGTGATTGTGATTGTGTGATTGTGATTGTGTGATTGTGATTGTGTGATTGTGATTGTGTGATTGTGATTGTGTGATTGTGATTGTGTGATTGTGATTGTGTGATTGTGATTGTGTGATTGTGTGATTGTGATTGTGTGATTGTGATTGTGTGATTGTGATTGTGTGATTGTGATTGTGTGATTGTGATTGTGTGATTGTGATTGTGTGATCGCGATTGTGTGATCGCGATTGTGTGATCGCGATTGTGTGATCGCGATTGTGTGATCGCGATTGTGTGATCGCGATTGTGTGATCGCGATTGTGTGATCGCGATTGTGTGATCGCGATTGTGTGATCGCGATTGTGTGATCGCGATTGTGTGATCGCGATTGTGTGATCGCGATTGTGTGATCGCGATTGTGTGATTGTGTGATTGTGTGATCGCGATTGTGTGATTGTGTGATTGTGTGATTGTGATTGTGTGATTGTGATTGTGTGATTGTGATTGTGTGACTGTGATTGTGTGACTGTGATTGTGTGACTGTGATTGTGTGACTGTGATTGTGTGACTGTGATTGTGTGATTGTGATTGTGTGATTGTGATTGTGTGATTGTGATTGTGTGATTGTGATTGTGTGATTGTGATTGTGTGATTGTGTGATTGTGTGATTGTGGGATTGTGTGATTGTGTGATTGTGACTGTGTGATTGTGTGAGTGTGTGATTGTGTGATTGAGTGATTGAGTGCTTGTATGGTTGTGTGGTTGTGTGGTTGTGCGATTGTCTGATTGTGTGATTGTGTGCTTGTGTGATTGTGTGATTGTGATTGTGTGATTGTGATTGTGTGATTGTGATTGTGTGATTGTGATTGTGTGATTGTGATTGTGTGATTGTGATTGTGTGATTGTGATTGTGTGATTGTGATTGTGTGATTGTGATTGTGTGATTGTGATTGTGTGATTGTGATTGTGTGATTGCGATTGTGTGATTGCGATTGTGTGATTGCGATTGTGTGATTGCGATTGTGTGATTGCGATTGTGTGATTGCGATTGTGTGATTGCGATTGTGTGATTGCGATTGTGTGATTGCGATTGTGTGATTGCGATTGTGTGATTGCGATTGTGTGATTGCGATTGTGTGATTGCGATTGTGTGATTGCGATTGTGTGATTGCGATTGTGTGATTGCGATTGTGTGATTGCGATTGTGTGATTGCGATTGTGTGATTGCGATTGTGTGATTGCGATTGTGTGATTGCGATTGTGTGATTGCGATTGTGTGATTGCGATTGTGTGATTGCGATTGTGTGATTGCGATTGTGTGATTGCGATTGTGTGATTGCGATTGTGTGATTGTGTGATTGTGTGATTGTGATTGTGTGACTGTGATTGTGTGATTGTGATTGTGTGACTGTGATTGTGTGACTGTGATTGTGTGACTGTGATTGTGTGACTGTGATTGTGTGACTGTGATTGTGTGATTGTGATTGTGTGATTGTGATTGTGTGATTGTGATTGTGTGATTGTGATTGTGTGATTGTGATTGTGTGATTGTGATTGTGTGATTGTGTGAGTGTGTGATTGTGTGAGTGTGTGATTGTGTGATTGAGTGATTGTGTGATTGTGTGATTGTGTGATTGTGTGGTTGTGTGATTGTGTGATTGTGTGAGTGTGTGATTGTGTGATTGTGTGCTTGTGTGATTGTGTGCTTGTGTGATTGTGTGCTTGTGTGATTGTGATTGTGTGATTGTGTGATTGTGTGATTGTGTGATTGTGTGATCGTGATTGTGTGATTGCGTGATTGCGATTGTGTGATTGTGTGACTGTGTGATTGTGTGATTGTGATTGTGTGATTGTGTGATTGTGATTGTGTGATTGTGATTGTGTGATCGCGATTGTGTGATCGCGATTGTGTGATCGCGATTGTGTGATCGCGATTGTGTGATCGCGATTGTGTGATCGCGATTGTGTGATCGCGATTGTGTGATCGCGATTGTGTGATCGCGATTGTGTGATCGCGATTGTGTGATCGCGATTGTGTGATCGCGATTGTGTGATCGCGATTGTGTGATCGCGATTGTGTGATCGCGATTGTGTGATTGTGTGATTGTGTGATCGCGATTGTGTGATTGTGTGATTGTGTGATTGTGATTGTGTGATTGTGATTGTGTGATTGTGATTGTGTGACTGTGATTGTGTGACTGTGATTGTGTGACTGTGATTGTGTGACTGTGATTGTGTGACTGTGATTGTGTGATTGTGATTGTGTGATTGTGATTGTGTGATTGTGATTGTGTGATTGTGATTGTGTGATTGTGATTGTGTGATTGTGTGATTGTGTGATTGTGGGATTGTGTGATTGTGTGATTGTGACTGTGTGATTGTGTGAGTGTGTGATTGTGTGATTGAGTGATTGAGTGCTTGTATGGTTGTGTGGTTGTGTGGTTGTGCGATTGTCTGATTGTGTGATTGTGTGCTTGTGTGATTGTGTGATTGTGATTGTGTGATTGTGATTGTGTGATTGTGATTGTGTGATTGTGATTGTGTGATTGTGATTGTGTGATTGTGATTGTGTGATTGTGATTGTGTGATTGTGATTGTGTGATTGTGATTGTGTGATTCTGATTGTGTGATTGTGATTGTGTGATTGTGATTGTGTGATTGTGATTGTGTGATTGTGATTGTGTGATTGTGATTGTGTGATTGTGATTGTGTGATTGTGATTGTGTGATTGTGATTGTGTGATTGTGATTGTGTGATTGTGATTGTGTGATTGTGATTGTGTGATTGTGATTGTGTGATTGTGATTGTGTGATTGTGATTGTGTGATTGTGATTGTGTGATTGTGATTGTGTGATTGTGATTGTGTGATTGTGATTGTGTGATTGTGATTGTGTGATTGTGATTGTGTGATTGTGATTGTGTGATTGTGATTGTGTGATTGTGATTGTGTGATTGTGATTGTGTGATTGTGATTGTGTGATTGTGATTGTGTGATTGTGATTGTGTGATTGTGATTGTGTGATTGTGATTGTGTGATTGTGATTGTGTGATTGTGATTGTGTGATTGTGATTGTGTGATTGTGATTGTGTGATTGTGATTGTGTGATTGTGATTGTGTGATTGTGATTGTGTGATTGTGATTGTGTGATTGCGATTGTGTGATTGCGATTGTGTGATTGCGATTGTGTGATTGCGATTGTGTGATTGCGATTGTGTGATTGCGATTGTGTGATTGCGATTGTGTGATTGCGATTGTGTGATTGCGATTGTGTGATTGCGATTGTGTGATTGCGATTGTGTGATTGCGATTGTGTGATTGCGATTGTGTGATTGCGATTGTGTGATTGCGATTGTGTGATTGCGATTGTGTGATTGCGATTGTGTGATTGCGATTGTGTGATTGCGATTGTGTGATTGCGATTGTGTGATTGCGATTGTGTGATTGCGATTGTGTGATTGCGATTGTGTGATTGCGATTGTGTGATTGCGATTGTGTGATTGCGATTGTGTGATTGCGATTGTGTGATTGCGATTGTGTGATTGCGATTGTGTGATTGCGATTGTGTGATTGCGATTGTGTGATTGCGATTGTGTGATTGTGTGATTGTGTGATTGTGATTGTGTGACTGTGATTGTGTGATTGTGATTGTGTGACTGTGATTGTGTGACTGTGATTGTGTGACTGTGATTGTGTGACTGTGATTGTGTGACTGTGATTGTGTGATTGTGATTGTGTGATTGTGATTGTGTGATTGTGATTGTGTGATTGTGATTGTGTGATTGTGATTGTGTGATTGTGATTGTGTGATTGTGTGAGTGTGTGATTGTGTGAGTGTGTGATTGTGTGATTGAGTGATTGTGTGATTGTGTGATTGTGTGATTGTGTGGTTGTGTGATTGTGTGATTGTGTGTGTGATTGTGTGCTTGTGTGATTGTGTGCTTGTGTGATTGTGATTGTGTGATTGTGTGATTGTGTGATTGTGTGATTGTGTGATCGTGATTGTGTGATTGCGTGATTGCGATTGTGTGATTGTGTGACTGTGTGATTGTGTGATTGTGTGATTGTGTGATTGTGTGATTGTGTGATTGTGTGATTGTGTGATTGTGTGATTGTGTGATTGTGTGATTGTGTGATTGTGTGATTGAGTGGTTGTGTGACTGTGTGATCGTGTGATTGTGTGATTGTGTGATTGTGTGGTTGTGTGACCGCGATTGTGTGACCGTGATTGTGTGATCGTGATTGTGTGAACGTGATTGTGTGATCGCGATTGTGTGATCGTGATTGTGTGATTGCGTGATTGTGATTGTGTGATTGTGTGATTGTGTGATTGTGTGAATGTGTGATTGTGTGACCGTGATTGTGTGATTGATGATTGTGTGATTGTGTGATTGTGTGATTGTGTGATTGCGTGATTGTGTGATTGTGTGATTGTGTGATTGTGTGATTGAGTGATTGTGTGATTGTGTGATTGTGTGAATGTGTGATTGCGTGATCGTGTGATTGTGTGATCGTGTGATCGTTTGATCGTGTGATCGTGTGATTGTGTGATTTTGCGATTGTGTGATTGTGTGATTGTGGGATTGTGTGAGTGTGTGATTGTGTGATTGTGTGATTGTGTGATTGTGTGATTGTGTGATTGTGTGCTTGTGTGATTGTGTGATTGTGGGATTGTGTGGTTGTGTGATTGTGTGATTGTGTGATTGTGTAATTGTGTGATTGTGTGATTGTGACTGTGTGATTGTGTGAGTGTGTGATTGTGTGATTGAGTGATTGTGTGCTTGTGTGATTGTGTGGTTGTGTGGTTGTGTGATTGTGTGATTGTGTGATTGTGTGATTGTGTGATTGTGTGATTGTGGGATTGTGTGATTGTGTGATTGTGACTGTGTGATTGTGTGAGTGTGTGATTGTGTGATTGAGTGATTGAGTGCTTGTATGGTTGTGTGGTTGTGTGGTTGTGTGATTGTCTGATTGTGTGATTGTGTGCTTGTGTGATTGTGTGATTGTGATTGTGTGATTGTGATTGTGTGATTGTGATTGTGTGATTGTGATTGTGTGATTGTGATTGTGTGATTGTGATTGTGTGATTGTGATTGTGTGATTGTGATTGTGTGATTGTGATTGTGTGATTGTGATTGTGTGATTGTGATTGTGTGATTGTGATTGTGTGATTGTGATTGTGTGATTGTGATTGTGTGATTGTGATTGTGTGATTGTGATTGTGTGATTGTGATTGTGTGATTGTGATTGTGTGATTGTGATTGTGTGATTGTGTGATTGTGATTGTGTGATTGTGATTGTGTGATTGTGATTGTGTGATTGTGATTGTGTGATTGTGATTGTGTGATTGTGATTGTGTGATTGTGATTGTGTGATTGTGATTGTGTGATTGTGATTGTGTGATTGTGATTGTGTGATTGTGATTGTGTGATTGTGATTGTGTGATTGTGATTGTGTGATTGTGATTGTGTGATTGTGATTGTGTGATTGTGATTGTGTGATTGTGATTGTGTGATTGTGATTGTGTGATTGTGATTGTGTGATTGTGATTGTGTGATTGTGATTGTGTGATTGTGATTGTGTGATTGTGATTGTGTGATTGTGATTGTGTGATTGTGATTGTGTGATTGTGATTGTGTGATTGTGATTGTGTGATTGTGATTGTGTGATTGTGATTGTGTGATTGTGATTGTGTGATTGTGATTGTGTGATTGTGATTGTGTGATTGTGATTGTGTGATTGTGATTGTGTGATTGTGATTGTGTGATTGTGATTGTGTGATTGTGATTGTGTGATTGTGATTGTGTGATTGTGATTGTGTGATTGTGATTGTGTGATTGTGATTGTGTGATTGTGATTGTGTGATTGTGATTGTGTGATTGTGATTGTGTGATTGTGATTGTGTGATTGTGATTGTGTGATTGTGATTGTGTGATTGTGATTGTGTGATTGTGATTGTGTGATTGTGATTGTGTGATTGTGATTGTGTGATTGTGATTGTGTGATTGTGATTGTGTGATTGTGATTGTGTGATTGTGATTGTGTGATTGTGATTGTGTGATTGTGATTGTGTGATTGTGATTGTGTGATTGTGATTGTGTGATTGTGATTGTGTGATTGTGATTGTGTGATTGTGATTGTGTGATTGTGATTGTGTGATTGTGATTGTGTGATTGTGATTGTGTGATTGTGATTGTGTGATTGTGATTGTGTGATTGTGATTGTGTGATTGTGATTGTGTGATTGTGATTGTGTGATTGTGATTGTGTGATTGTGATTGTGTGATTGTGATTGTGTGATTGTGATTGTGTGATTGTGATTGTGTGATTGTGATTGTGTGATTGTGATTGTGTGATTGTGATTGTGTGATTGTGATTGTGTGATTGTGATTGTGTGATTGTGATTGTGTGATTGTGATTGTGTGATTGTGATTGTGTGATTGTGATTGTGTGATTGTGATTGTGTGATTGTGATTGTGTGATTGTGATTGTGTGATTGTGATTGTGTGATTGTGATTGTGTGATTGTGATTGTGTGATTGTGATTGTGTGATTGTGATTGTGTGATTGTGATTGTGTGATTGTGATTGTGTGATTGTGATTGTGTGATTGTGATTGTGTGATTGTGATTGTGTGATTGTGATTGTGTGATTGTGATTGTGTGATTGTGATTGTGTGATTGTGATTGTGTGATTGTGATTGTGTGATTGTGATTGTGTGATTGTGATTGTGTGATTGTGATTGTGTGATTGTGATTGTGTGATTGTGATTGTGTGATTGTGATTGTGTGATTGTGATTGTGTGATTGTGATTGTGTGATTGTGATTGTGTGATTGTGATTGTGTGATTGTGATTGTGTGATTGTGATTGTGTGATTGTGATTGTGTGATTGTGATTGTGTGATTGTGATTGTGTGATTGTGATTGTGTGATTGTGATTGTGTGATTGTGATTGTGTGATTGTGATTGTGTGATTGTGATTGTGTGATTGTGATTGTGTGATTGTGATTGTGTGATTGTGATTGTGTGATTGTGATTGTGTGATTGTGATTGTGTGATTGTGATTGTGTGATTGTGATTGTGTTTTTGTGATTGTGTGATTGTGATTGTGTGATTGTGATTGTGTGATTGTGATTGTGTGATTGTGATTGTGTGATTGTGATTGTGTGATTGTGATTGTGTGATTGTGATTGTGTGATTGTGATTGTGTGATTGTGATTGTGTGATTGTGATTGTGTGATTGTGATTGTGTGATTGTGATTGTGTGATTGTGATTGTGTGATTGTGATTGTGTGATTGTGATTGTGTGATTGTGATTGTGTGATTGTGATTGTGTGATTGTGATTGTGTGATTGTGATTGTGTGATTGTGATTGTGTGATTGTGATTGTGTGATTGTGATTGTGTGATTGTGATTGTGTGATTGTGATTGTGTGATTGTGATTGTGTGATTGTGATTGTGTGATTGTGATTGTGTGATTGTGATTGTGTGATTGTGATTGTGTGATTGTGATTGTGTGATTGTGATTGTGTGATTGTGATTGTGTGATTGTGATTGTGTGATTGCGATTGTGTGATTGCGATTGTGTGATTGCGATTGTGTGATTGCGATTGTGTGATTGCGATTGTGTGATTGCGATTGTGTGATTGCGATTGTGTGATTGCGATTGTGTGATTGCGATTGTGTGATTGCGATTGTGTGATTGCGATTGTGTGATTGCGATTGTGTGATTGCGATTGTGTGATTGCGATTGTGTGATTGCGATTGTGTGATTGCGATTGTGTGATTGCGATTGTGTGATTGCGATTGTGTGATTGCGATTGTGTGATTGCGATTGTGTGATTGCGATTGTGTGATTGCGATTGTGTGATTGCGATTGTGTGATTGCGATTGTGTGATTGCGATTGTGTGATTGCGATTGTGTGATTGCGATTGTGTGATTGCGATTGTGTGATTGCGATTGTGTGATTGCGATTGTGTGATTGCGATTGTGTGATTGCGATTGTGTGATTGCGATTGTGTGATTGCGATTGTGTGATTGCGATTGTGTGATTGCGATTGTGTGATTGCGATTGTGTGATTGCGATTGTGTGATTGCGATTGTGTGATTGCGATTGTGTGATTGCGATTGTGTGATTGCGATTGTGTGATTGCGATTGTGTGATTGCGATTGTGTGATTGCGATTGTGTGATTGCGATTGTGTGATTGCGATTGTGTGATTGCGATTGTGTGATTGCGATTGTGTGATTGCGATTGTGTGATTGCGATTGTGTGATTGCGATTGTGTGATTGCGATTGTGTGATTGCGGTTGTGTGGTTGCGATTGTGTGATTGCGATTGTGTGATTGTGATTGTGTGATTGTGATTGTGTGATTGTGTGATTGTGATTGTGTGACTGTGATTGTGTGACTGTGATTGTGTGACTGTGATTGTGTGACTGTGATTGTGTGACTGTGATTGTGTGACTGTGATTGTGTGACTGTGATTGTGTGACTGTGATTGTGTGATTGTGATTGTGTGATTGTGTGAGTGTGTGATTGTGTGAGTGTGTGATTGTGTGATTGAGTGATTGTGTGATTGTGTGATTGTGTGATTGTGTGGTTGTGTGATTGTGTGATTGTGTAAGTGTGTGATTGTGTGATTGTGTGCTTGTGTGATTGTGTGCTTGTGTGATTGTGTGCTTGTGTGATTGTGTGCTTGTGTGATTGTGTGCTTGTGTGATTGTGTGCTTGTGTGATTGTGATTGTGTGATTGTGTGATTGTGTGATCGTGATTGTGTGATTGCGTGATTGCGATTGTGTGATTGTGTGACTGTGTGATTGTGTGATTGTGTGATTGTGTGATTGTGTGATTGTGTGATTGTGTGATAGTGTGATTGTGTGATTGTGTGATTGTGTGGTTGTGTGACCGTGATTGTGTGATTGCGTGATTGTGTGATTGTGTGATTGTGTGATTGTGTGATTGTGTGATTGTGTGATTGTGTGAGTGTGTGATTGTGTGATTGTGTGCTTGTGTGATTGTGTGCTTGTGTGATTGTGATTGTGTGATTGAGTGATTGTGTGCTTGTGTGATTGTGTGGTTGTGTGGTTGTGTGATTGTGTGATTGTGTGATTGTGTGATTGTGTGATTGTGTGATTGTGTGATTGTGTGACTGTGTGATTGTGTGAGTGTGTGATTGTGTGATTGAGTGATTGTGTGCTTGTGTGATTGTGTGGTTGTGTGGTTGTGTGATTGTGTGATTGTGTGATTGTGTGATTGTGTGATTGTGTGATTGTGTGATTGTGTGATTGTGTGATTGTGTGATTGTGTGAGTGTGTGATTGTGTGATTGTGTGCTTGTGTGATTGTGTGCTTGTGTGATTGTGATTGTGTGATTGAGTGATTGTGTGATTGTGATTGTGTGATTGTGATTGTGTGATTGTGATTGTGTGGTTGTGATTGTGTGATTGTGACTGTGTGATTGTGTGAGTGTGTGATTGTGTGATTGAGTGATTGTGTGCTTGTGTGATTGTGTGGTTGTGAGATTGTGTGATTGTGTGATTAGGTGATTGTGTGATTAGGTGATTGTGTGATTGTGTGATTGTGTGATTGTGTGATTGTGTGATTGTGTGATTGTGCGATTGTGTGATTGTGTGATTGTGTGATTGTGTAATTGTGATTGTGTGATTGTGTGATTGTGCGATTGTGTGATTGTGCGATTGTGTGATTGTGTGATTGTGTGATTGTGTGATTGTGTGATTGTGTGATTATGTGATTGTGTGATTGTGTGATTGTGTGATTGTGTGATTGTGTGATTGCGTGATTGAGTGCTTGTGTGATTGTGTGATTGTGTGATTTTGCGATTGTGTGATTGTGATTGTGTGAGTGTGTGATTGTGTGATTGTGTGATTGAGTGATTCTGTGCTTGTGTGATTGTGTGGTTGTGAGATTGTGTGATTGTGTGATTAGGTGATTGTGTGATTGTGTGATTGTGTGATTGTGTGATGGTGTGATTGTGTGACTGTGTGATTGTGTGAGTGTGTGATTGTGTGATTGAGTGATTGTGTGCTTGTGTGATTGTGTGGTTGTGTGGTTGTGTGATTGTGTGATTGTGTGATTGTGTGATTGTGTGATTGTGTGATTGTGGGATTGTGTGATTGTGTGATTGTGATTGTGTGATTGAGTGATTGTGTGATTGTGTGATTGTGTGGTTGTGTGATTGTGTGATTGTGTGATTCTGTGATTGTGTGATTGTGATTGTGTGATTCTGTGATTGTGTGATTGTGTGATTTTGTGATTGTGTGATTGTGTGATTGCGTGATTGTGTGATTGTGTGATTGTGTGATTGTGTGATTGTGTGATTGTGTGATTGTGTGAGTGTGTGATTGTGTGATTGTGTGCTTGTGTGATTGTGTGCTTGTGTGATTGTGATTGTGTGATTGAGTGATTGTGTGCTTGTGTGATTGTGTGGTTGTGTGGTTGTGTGATTGTGTGATTGTGTGATTGTGTGATTGTGTGATTGTGTGATTGTGTGATTGTGTGACTGTGTGATTGTGTGAGTGTGTGATTGTGTGATTGAGTGATTGTGTGCTTGGGTGATTGTGTGGTTGTGTGGTTGTGTGATTGTGTGATTGTGTGATTGTGTGATTGTGTGATTGTGTGATTGTGTGATTGTGTGATTGTGTGAGTGTGTGATTGTGTGATTGTGTGCTTGTGTGATTGTGTGCTTGTGTGATTGTGATTGTGTGATTGAGTGATTGTGTGCTTGTGTGATTGTGTGGTTGTGTGGTTGTGTGATTGTGTGATTGTGTGATTGTGTGATTGTGTGATTGTGTGAGTGTGTGATTGTGTGACTGAGTGATTGTGTGATTGTGTGATTGTGTGATTGTGTGGTTGTGTGATTGTGTGATTGTGTGATTGTGTGATTCTGTGATTGTGTGATTGTGATTGTGTGATTCTGTGATTGTGTGATTGTGTGATTTTGTGATTGTGTGATTGTGTGATTGCGTGATTGTGTGATTGTGTGATTGTGTGATTGTGTGATTGTGTGATTGTGTGATTGTGTGAGTGTGTGATTGTGTGATTGTGTGCTTGTGTGATTGTGTGCTTGTGTGATTGTGATTGTGTGATTGAGTGATTGTGTGCTTGTGTGATTGTGTGGTTGTGTGGTTGTGTGATTGTGTGATTGTGTGATTGTGTGATTGTGTGATTGTGTGATTGAGTGATTCTGTGCTTGTGTGATTGTGTGGTTGTGAGATTGTGTGATTGTGTGATTAGGTGATTGTGTGATTGTGTGATTGTGTGATTGTGTGATTGTGGGATTGTGTGATTGTGTGATTGTGACTGTGTGATTGTGTGAGTGTGTGATTGTGTGATTGAGTGATTGTGTGGTTGTGTGATTGTGTGATTGTGTGATTGTGTGATTGTGTGATTGTGATTGTGTGATTCTGTGATTGTGTGATTGTGTGATTTTGTGATTGTGTGATTGTGTGATTGCGTGATTGTGTGATTGTGTGATTGTGATTGTGTGATTGTGATTGTGTGATTGTGATTGTGTGATTGTGATTGTGTGATTGTGTGAGTGTGTGATTGTGTGATTGAGTGATTGTGTGATTGTGTGATTGTGTGATTGTGTGGTTGTGTGATTGTGTGATTGTGTGATTGTGTGATTGTGTGATTGTGATTGTGTGATTCTGTGATTGTGTGATTGTGTGATTTTGTGATTGTGTGATTGTGTGATTGTGATTGTGTGATTCTGTGATTGTGCGATTGTGTGATTTTGTGGTTGTGTGATTGTGTGATTGCGTGATTGTGTGATTGTGTGGTTGTGTGATTGTGTGATTGTGTGATTGTGTGATTGTGTGATTGTGTGATTGTGTGATTGTGTGACTGTGTGATTGTGTGAGTGTGTGATTGTGTGATTGAGTGATTGTGTGCTTGTGTGATTGTGTGGTTGTGTGGTTGTGTGATTGTGTGATTGTGTGATTGTGTGATTGTGTGATTGTGTGATTGTGTGATTGTGTGATTGTGTGAGTGTGTGATTGTGTGATTGTGTGCTTGTGTGATTGTGTGCTTGTGTGATTGTGATTGTGTGATTGAGTGATTGTGTGCTTGTGTGATTGTGTGATTGTGTGATTGTGTGATTGTGTGATTGTGTAATTGTGAGATTGTGTGATTGTGTGCTTGTGTGATTGTGTGATTGTGATTGTGTGATTGTGATTGTGTGATTGTGATTGTGTGGTTGTGATTGTGTGATTGTGACTGTGTGATTGTGTGAGTGTGTGATTGTGTGATTGAGTGATTGTGTGCTTGTGTGATTGTGTGGTTGTGAGATTGTGTGATTGTGTGATTAGGTGATTGTGTGATTAGGTGATTGTGTGATTGTGTGATTGTGTGATTGTGTGATTGTGTGATTGTGTGATTGTGCGATTGTGTGATTGTGTGATTGTGTGATTGTGTAATTGTGATTGTGTGATTGTGTGATTGTGCGATTGTGTGATTGTGCGATTGTGTGATTGTGTGATTGTGTGATTGTGTGATTGTGTGATTGTGTGATTATGTGATTGTGTGATTGTGTGATTGTGTGATTGTGTGATTGTGTGATTGAGTGATTGAGTGCTTGTGTGATTGTGTGATTGTGTGATTGTGATTGTGTGATTGTGATTGTGTGATCGTGATTGTGTGAACGTGATTGTGTGATCGTGATTGTGTGATCGTGATTGTGTGATTGCGCGATTGTGATTGTGTGATTGTGTGATTGTGTGATTGTGTGATTGTGTGATTGTGTGAATGTGTGATTGTGTGACCGTGATTGTGTGATTGATGATTGTGTGATTGTGTGATTGTGTGATTGTGTGATTGTGTGATTGTGTGATTGTGTGATTGTGTGATTGTGTGATTGTGTGATTGAGTGATTGTGTGATTGTGTGATTGTGTGAATGTGTGATTGCGTGATCGTGCGATTGTGTGATCGTGTGATCGTCTGATCGTGTGATTGTGTGATTGTGTGATTTTGCGATTGTGTGATTGTGTGATTGTGTGATTGTGTGAGTGTGTGATTGTGTGATTGTGTGATTGAGTGATTCTGTGCTTGTGTGATTGTGTGGTTGTGAGATTGTGTGATTGTGTGATTAGGTGATTGTGTGATTGTGTGATTGTGTGGTTGTGCGATTGTGTGATTGTGTGATTGTGTGATTGTGTGATTGTGTGATTGTGTGGTTGTGTGATTGTGTGATTGTGTGATTGTGTAATTGTGTGATTGTGTGATTGTGACTGTGTGATTGCGATTGTGTGATTGCGATTGTGTGATTGCGATTGTGTGATTGCGGTTGTGTGGTTGCGATTGTGTGATTGCGATTGTGTGATTGTGATTGTGTGATTGTGATTGTGTGATTGCGATTGTGTGATTGCGATTGTGTGATTGCGATTGTGTGATTGCGATTGTGTGATTGCGATTGTGTGATTGCGATTGTGTGATTGCGATTGTGTGATTGCGATTGTGTGATTGCGATTGTGTGATTGCGGTTGTGTGGTTGCGATTGTGTGATTGCGATTGTGTGATTGTGATTGTGTGATTGTGATTGTGTGATTGTGTGATTGTGATTGTGTGACTGTGATTGTGTGACTGTGATTGTGTGACTGTGATTGTGTGACTGTGATTGTGTGACTGTGATTGTGTGACTGTGATTGTGTGACTGTGATTGTGTGACTGTGATTGTGTGTTTGTGATTGTGTGATTGTGTGAGTGTGTGATTGTGTGAGTGTGTGATTGTGTGATTGAGTGATTGTGTGATTGTGTGATTGTGTGATTGTGTGGTTGTGTGATTGTGTGATTGTGTAAGTGTGTGATTGTGTGATTGTGTGCTTGTGTGATTGTGTGCTTGTGTGATTGTGTGCTTGTGTGATTGTGTGCTTGTGTGATTGTGTGCTTGTGTGATTGTGTGCTTGTGTGATTGTGATTGTGTGATTGTGTGATTGTGTGATTGTGTGATTGTGTGATCGTGATTGTGTGATTGCGTGATTGCGATTGTGTGATTGTGTGACTGTGTGATTGTGTGATTGTGTGATTGTGTGATTGTGTGATTGTGTGATTGTGTGATAGTGTGATTGTGTGATTGTGTGATTGTGTGGTTGTGTGACCGTGATTGTGTGATTGCGTGATTGTGTGATTGTGTGATTGTGTGATTGTGTGATTGTGTGATTGTGTGATTGTGTGAGTGTGTGATTGTGTGATTGTGTGCTTGTGTGATTGTGTGCTTGTGTGATTGTGATTGTGTGATTGAGTGATTGTGTGCTTGTGTGATTGTGTGGTTGTGTGGTTGTGTGATTGTGTGATTGTGTGATTGTGTGATTGTGTGATTGTGTGATTGTGTGATTGTGTGACTGTGTGATTGTGTGAGTGTGTGATTGTGTGATTGAGTGATTGTGTGCTTGTGTGATTGTGTGGTTGTGTGGTTGTGTGATTGTGTGATTGTGTGATTGTGTGATTGTGTGATTGTGTGATTGTGTGATTGTGTGATTGTGTGAGTGTGTGATTGTGTGATTGTGTGCTTGTGTGATTGTGTGCTTGTGTGATTGTGATTGTGTGATTGAGTGATTGTGTGATTGTGATTGTGTGATTGTGATTGTGTGATTGTGATTGTGTGGTTGTGATTGTGTGATTGTGACTGTGTGATTGTGTGAGTGTGTGATTGTGTGATTGAGTGATTGTGTGCTTGTGTGATTGTGTGGTTGTGAGATTGTGTGATTGTGTGATTAGGTGATTGTGTGATTAGGTGATTGTGTGATTGTGTGATTGTGTGATTGTGTGATTGTGTGATTGTGTGATTGTGCGATTGTGTGATTGTGTGATTGTGTGATTGTGTAATTGTGATTGTGTGATTGTGTGATTGTGCGATTGTGTGATTGTGCGATTGTGTGATTGTGTGATTGTGTGATTGTGTGATTGTGTGATTGTGTGATTATGTGATTGTGTGATTGTGTGATTGTGTGATTGTGTGATTGTGTGATTGCGTGATTGAGTGCTTGTGTGATTGTGTGATTGTGTGATTTTGCGATTGTGTGATTGTGATTGTGTGAGTGTGTGATTGTGTGATTGTGTGATTGAGTGATTCTGTGCTTGTGTGATTGTGTGGTTGTGAGATTGTGTGATTGTGTGATTAGGTGATTGTGTGATTGTGTGATTGTGTGATTGTGTGATGGTGTGATTGTGTGACTGTGTGATTGTGTGAGTGTGTGATTGTGTGATTGAGTGATTGTGTGCTTGTGTGATTGTGTGGTTGTGTGGTTGTGTGATTGTGTGATTGTGTGATTGTGTGATTGTGTGATTGTGTGATTGTGGGATTGTGTGATTGTGTGATTGTGATTGTGTGATTGAGTGATTGTGTGATTGTGTGATTGTGTGATTGTGTGGTTGTGTGATTGTGTGATTGTGTGATTCTGTGATTGTGTGATTGTGATTGTGTGATTCTGTGATTGTGTGATTGTGTGATTTTGTGATTGTGTGATTGTGTGATTGCGTGATTGTGTGATTGTGTGATTGTGTGATTGTGTGATTGTGTGATTGTGTGATTGTGTGAGTGTGTGATTGTGTGATTGTGTGCTTGTGTGATTGTGTGCTTGTGTGATTGTGATTGTGTGATTGAGTGATTGTGTGCTTGTGTGATTGTGTGGTTGTGTGGTTGTGTGATTGTGTGATTGTGTGATTGTGTGATTGTGTGATTGTGTGATTGTGTGATTGTGTGACTGTGTGATTGTGTGAGTGTGTGATTGTGTGATTGAGTGATTGTGTGCTTGGGTGATTGTGTGGTTGTGTGGTTGTGTGATTGTGTGATTGTGTGATTGTGTGATTGTGTGATTGTGTGATTGTGTGATTGTGTGATTGTGTGAGTGTGTGATTGTGTGATTGTGTGCTTGTGTGATTGTGTGCTTGTGTGATTGTGATTGTGTGATTGAGTGATTGTGTGCTTGTGTGATTGTGTGGTTGTGTGGTTGTGTGATTGTGTGATTGTGTGATTGTGTGATTGTGTGATTGTGTGAGTGTGTGATTGTGTGACTGAGTGATTGTGTGATTGTGTGATTGTGTGATTGTGTGGTTGTGTGATTGTGTGATTGTGTGATTGTGTGATTCTGTGATTGTGTGATTGTGATTGTGTGATTCTGTGATTGTGTGATTGTGTGATTTTGTGATTGTGTGATTGTGTGATTGCGTGATTGTGTGATTGTGTGATTGTGTGATTGTGTGATTGTGTGATTGTGTGATTGTGTGAGTGTGTGATTGTGTGATTGTGTGCTTGTGTGATTGTGTGCTTGTGTGATTGTGATTGTGTGATTGAGTGATTGTGTGCTTGTGTGATTGTGTGGTTGTGTGGTTGTGTGATTGTGTGATTGTGTGATTGTGTGATTGTGTGATTGTGTGATTGAGTGATTCTGTGCTTGTGTGATTGTGTGGTTGTGAGATTGTGTGATTGTGTGATTAGGTGATTGTGTGATTGTGTGATTGTGTGATTGTGTGATTGTGGGATTGTGTGATTGTGTGATTGTGACTGTGTGATTGTGTGAGTGTGTGATTGTGTGATTGAGTGATTGTGTGGTTGTGTGATTGTGTGATTGTGTGATTGTGTGATTGTGTGATTGTGATTGTGTGATTCTGTGATTGTGTGATTGTGTGATTTTGTGATTGTGTGATTGTGTGATTGCGTGATTGTGTGATTGTGTGATTGTGATTGTGTGATTGTGATTGTGTGATTGTGATTGTGTGATTGTGATTGTGTGATTGTGTGAGTGTGTGATTGTGTGATTGAGTGATTGTGTGATTGTGTGATTGTGTGATTGTGTGGTTGTGTGATTGTGTGATTGTGTGATTGTGTGATTGTGTGATTGTGATTGTGTGATTCTGTGATTGTGTGATTGTGTGATTTTGTGATTGTGTGATTGTGTGATTGTGATTGTGTGATTCTGTGATTGTGCGATTGTGTGATTTTGTGGTTGTGTGATTGTGTGATTGCGTGATTGTGTGATTGTGTGGTTGTGTGATTGTGTGATTGTGTGATTGTGTGATTGTGTGATTGTGTGATTGTGTGATTGTGTGACTGTGTGATTGTGTGAGTGTGTGATTGTGTGATTGAGTGATTGTGTGCTTGTGTGATTGTGTGGTTGTGTGGTTGTGTGATTGTGTGATTGTGTGATTGTGTGATTGTGTGATTGTGTGATTGTGTGATTGTGTGATTGTGTGAGTGTGTGATTGTGTGATTGTGTGCTTGTGTGATTGTGTGCTTGTGTGATTGTGATTGTGTGATTGAGTGATTGTGTGCTTGTGTGATTGTGTGATTGTGTGATTGTGTGATTGTGTGATTGTGTAATTGTGAGATTGTGTGATTGTGTGCTTGTGTGATTGTGTGATTGTGATTGTGTGATTGTGATTGTGTGATTGTGATTGTGTGGTTGTGATTGTGTGATTGTGACTGTGTGATTGTGTGAGTGTGTGATTGTGTGATTGAGTGATTGTGTGCTTGTGTGATTGTGTGGTTGTGAGATTGTGTGATTGTGTGATTAGGTGATTGTGTGATTAGGTGATTGTGTGATTGTGTGATTGTGTGATTGTGTGATTGTGTGATTGTGTGATTGTGCGATTGTGTGATTGTGTGATTGTGTGATTGTGTAATTGTGATTGTGTGATTGTGTGATTGTGCGATTGTGTGATTGTGCGATTGTGTGATTGTGTGATTGTGTGATTGTGTGATTGTGTGATTGTGTGATTATGTGATTGTGTGATTGTGTGATTGTGTGATTGTGTGATTGTGTGATTGAGTGATTGAGTGCTTGTGTGATTGTGTGATTGTGTGATTGTGATTGTGTGATTGTGATTGTGTGATCGTGATTGTGTGAACGTGATTGTGTGATCGTGATTGTGTGATCGTGATTGTGTGATTGCGCGATTGTGATTGTGTGATTGTGTGATTGTGTGATTGTGTGATTGTGTGATTGTGTGAATGTGTGATTGTGTGACCGTGATTGTGTGATTGATGATTGTGTGATTGTGTGATTGTGTGATTGTGTGATTGTGTGATTGTGTGATTGTGTGATTGTGTGATTGTGTGATTGTGTGATTGAGTGATTGTGTGATTGTGTGATTGTGTGAATGTGTGATTGCGTGATCGTGCGATTGTGTGATCGTGTGATCGTCTGATCGTGTGATTGTGTGATTGTGTGATTTTGCGATTGTGTGATTGTGTGATTGTGTGATTGTGTGAGTGTGTGATTGTGTGATTGTGTGATTGAGTGATTCTGTGCTTGTGTGATTGTGTGGTTGTGAGATTGTGTGATTGTGTGATTAGGTGATTGTGTGATTGTGTGATTGTGTGGTTGTGCGATTGTGTGATTGTGTGATTGTGTGATTGTGTGATTGTGTGATTGTGTGGTTGTGTGATTGTGTGATTGTGTGATTGTGTAATTGTGTGATTGTGTGATTGTGACTGTGTGATTGTGTGAGTGTGTGATTGTGTGATTGAGTGATTGTGTGCTTGTGTGATTGTGTGGTTGTGTGATTGTGACTGTGTGATTGTGTGATTGTGTGATTGTGTGATTGTGTGAATGTGTGATTGCGTGATCGTGTGAATGTGTGATCGTGTGATCGTTTGATCGTGTGATTGTGTGATTGTGTGATTTTGCGATTGTGTGATTGTGTGATTTTGCGATTGTGTGATTGTGATTGTGTGAGTGTGTGATTGTGTGATTGTGTGATTGAGTGATTCTGTGCTTGTGTGATTGTGTGGTTGTGAGATTGTGTGATTGTGTGATTAGGTGATTGTGTGATTGTGTGATTGTGTGATTGTGTGATTGTGTGATTGTGTGATTGTGTGACTGTGTGATTGTGTGAGTGTGTGATTGTGTGATTGAGTGATTGTGTGCTTGTGTGATTGTGTGGTTGTGTGGTTGTGTGATTGTGTGATTGTGTGATTGTGTGATTGTGTGATTGTGTGATTGTGGGATTGTGTGATTGTGTGATTGTGACTGTGTGATTGTGTGAGTGTGTGATTGTGTGATTGAGTGATTGTGTGGTTGTGTGATTGTGTGATTATGTGATTGTGTGATTGTGTGATTGTGATTGTGTGATTCTGTGATTGTGTGATTTTGTGATTGTGTGATTGTGTGATTGTGTGATTGCGTGATTGTGTGATTGTGTGATTGTGATTGTGTGATTGTGATTGTGTGATTGTGTGAGTGTGTGATTGTGTGATTGAGTGATTGTGTGATTGTGTGATTGTGTGATTGTGTGGTTGTGTGATTGTGTGATTGTGTGATTCTGTGATTGTGTGATTGTGATTGTGTGATTCTGTGATTGTGTGATTGTGTGATTTTGTGATTGTGTGATTGTGTGATTGCGTGATTGTGTGATTGTGTGATTGTGTGATTGTGTGATTGTGTGATTGTGTGATTGTGTGATTGTGTGAGTGTGTGATTGTGTGATTGTGTGCTTGTGTGATTGTGTGCTTGTGTGATTGTGATTGTGTGATTGAGTGATTGTGTGCTTGTGTGATTGTGTGGTTGTGTGGTTGTGTGATTGTGTGATTGTGTGATTGTGTGATTGTGTGATTGTGTGATTGTGTGATTGTGTGACTGTGTGATTGTGTGAGTGTGTGATTGTGTGATTGAGTGATTGTGTGCTTGTGTGATTGTGTGGTTGTGTGGTTGTGTGATTGTGTGATTGTGTGATTGTGTGATTGTGTGATTGTGTGATTGTGTGATTGTGTGATTGTGTGAGTGTGTGATTGTGTGATTGTGTGCTTGTGTGATTGTGTGCTTGTGTGATTGTGATTGTGTGATTGAGTGATTGTGTGCTTGTGTGATTGTGTGGTTGTGTGGTTGTGTGATTGTGTGATTGTGTGATTGTGTGATTGTGTGAGTGTGTGATTGTGTGATTGAGTGATTGTGTGATTGTGTGATTGTGTGATTGTGTGGTTGTGTGATTGTGTGATTGTGTGATTGTGTGATTCTGTGATTGTGTGATTGTGATTGTGTGATTCTGTGATTGTGTGATTGTGTGATTTTGTGATTGTGTGATTGTGTGATTGCGTGATTGTGTGATTGTGTGATTGTGTGATTGTGTGATTGTGTGATTGTGTGATTGTGTGAGTGTGTGATTGTGTGATTGTGTGCTTGTGTGATTGTGTGCTTGTGTGATTGTGATTGTGTGATTGAGTGATTGTGTGCTTGTGTGATTGTGTGGTTGTGTGGTTGTGTGATTGTGTGATTGTGTGATTGTGTGATTGTGTGATTGTGTGATTGAGTGATTCTGTGCTTGTGTGATTGTGTGGTTGTGAGATTGTGTGATTGTGTGATTAGGTGATTGTGTGATTGTGTGATTGTGTGATTGTGTGATTGTGTTATTGTGTGATTGTGGGATTGTGTGATTGTGTGATTGTGACTGTGTGATTGTGTGAGTGTGTGATTGTGTGATTGAGTGATTGTGTGGTTGTGTGATTGTGTGATTGTGTGATTGTGTGATTGTGTGATTGTGATTGTGTGATTCTGTGATTGTGTGATTGTGTGATTTTGTGATTGTGTGATTGTGTGATTGCGTGATTGTGTGATTGTGTGATTGTGATTGTGTGATTGTGATTGTGTGATTGTGATTGTGTGATTGTGTGAGTGTGTGATTGTGTGATTGAGTGATTGTGTGATTGTGTGATTGTGTGATTGTGTGGTTGTGTGATTGTGTGATTGTGTGATTGTGTGATTGTGTGATTGTGATTGTGTGATTCTGTGATTGTGTGATTGTGTGATTTTGTGATTGTGTGATTGTGTGATTGCGTGATTGTGTGATTGTGTGATTGTGTGATTGTGTGATTGTGTGATTGTGTGATTGTGTGAGTGTGTGATTGTGTGATTGTGTGCTTGTGTGATTGTGTGCTTGTGTGATTGTATACTTGTGTGATTGTGTGATTGTGTGGTTGTGTGATTGTGTGATTGTGTGATTGTGTGATTGTGTGACTGTGTGATTGTGTAATTGTGATTGTGCGATTGTGATTGTGTGATTGTGTGATTGTGTGATTGTGTGATTGTGTGATTGTGTGATTGTGTGATTGTGTGATTGTGTGATTGTGGAATTGTGAGATTGTGTGATTGTGTGCTTGTGTGATTGTGTGATTGTGTGATTGTGTGATTGTGTGATTGTGTGATTGTGTGATTGAGTGATTGTGTGCTGGTGTGATTGTGTGATTGTGTGCTTGTGTGATTGTGTGATTGTGATTGTGATTGTGTGATTGTGATTGTGTGAATGTGATTGTGTGTTTGTGTGATTGTGTGTTTGTGTGATTGTGTGTTTGTGTGATTGTGTGTTTGTGTGATTGTGTGTTTGTGTGATTGTGTGTTTGTGTGATTGTGTGTTTGTGTGATTGTGTGTTTGTGTGATTGTGATTGTGTGATTGTGATTGTGTGATTGTGATTGTGTGATTGTGATTGTGTGATTGTGATTGTGTGATTGTGATTGTGTGATTGTGATTGTGTGATTGTGATTGTGTGATTGTGATTGTGTGATTGTGATTGTGTGATTGTGATTGTGTGATTGTGATTGTGTGATTGTGATTGTGTGATTGTGATTGTGTGATTGTGATTGTGTGATTGTGATTGTGTGATTGTGATTGTGTGATTGTGATTGTGTGATTGTGATTGTGTGATTGTGATTGTGTGATTGTGATTGTGTGATTGTGATTGTGTGATTGTGATTGTGTGATTGTGATTGTGTGATTGTGATTGTGTGATTGGGATTGTGTGATTGTGACTGTGTGATTGAGTGAGTGTGTGATTGTGTGATTGTGTCATTGTGTGATTGTGTGGTTGTGTGATTGTGTGATTGTGTGATTGTGTGATTGTGTGATTGTGTGATTGTGTGATTGTGTGATTGTGTGATTGTGTGATTGTGTGATTGTGTGATTGTGTGATTGTGTGATTGTGTGATTGTCTGATTGTGTGATTGTGTGATTGAGTGATTGTGTGATTGTGTGATTGTGTGAATGTGTGATTGTGTGACCGTGATTGTCTGATTGTGTGATTGTGTGATTGTGTGATTTTGTGGTTGTGTGATTGTGTGATTGTGTGATTGTGTGATTGTGTGATTGCGTGATTGTGTGATTGTGTGATTGTGTGATTGTGTGATAGTGTGATTGTGTGATTGTGTGATTGTGTGGTTGTGTGACCGTGATTGTGTGATCGTGATTGTGTGATCGTGATTGTGTGATCGTGATTGTGTGATCGTGATTGTGTGATTGCGTGATTGCGATTGTGTGATTGTGTGACTGTGTGATTGTGTGATTGTGTGATTGCGTGATTGTGTGATTGTGTGATTGTGTGATTGTGTGATTGTGTGATTGTGTGATTGTGTGATTGTGTGATTGTGTGATTGTGTGATTGTGTGATTGTGTGATTGTGTGATTGAGTGGTTGTGTGATTGTGTGATCGTGTGATTGTGTGATTGTGTGATTGTGTGGTTGTGTGACCGCGATTGTGTGACCGTGATTGTGTGATCGTGATTGTGTGAACGTGATTGTGTGATCGTGATTGTGTGATCGTGATTGTGTGATTGCGTGATTGTGATTGTGTGATTGTGTGATTGTGTGATTGTGTGATTGTGTGAATGTGTGATTGTGTGACCGTGATTGTGTGATTGATGATTGTGCGATTGTGTGATTGTGTGATTGTGTGATTGTGTGATTGTGTGATTGTGTGATTGTGTGATTGTGTGATTGTGTGATTGAGTGATTGTGAGATTGTGTGATTGTGTGATTAGGTGATTGTGTGATTGTGTGATTGTGTGATTGTGTGATTGTGTGATTGTGTGATTGTGTGATTGTGTGATTGTGTGATTGTGTGATTGTGTGATTGTGTGGTTGTGTGATTGTGTGATTGTGTGATTGTGTAATTGTGTGATTGTGTGATTGGGACTGTGTGATTGTGTGAGTGTGTGATTGTGTGATTGAGTGATTGTGTGCTTGTGTGATTGTGTGGTTGTGTGGTTGTGTGATTGTGTGATTGTGTGATTGTGTGATTGTGTGATTGTGTGATTGTGTGATTGTAGGATTGTGTGATTGTGTGATTGTGACTGTGTGATTGTGTGATTGTGTGATTGAGTGATTGTGTGCTTGTATGGTTGTGTGGTTGTGTGGTTGTGTGATTGTCTGATTGTGTGATTGTGTGGTTGTGTGATTGTGTGACTGTGTGATTGTGTGATTGTGTAATTGTGATTGTGCGATTGTGATTGTGTGATTGTGTGATTGTGTGATTGTGTGATTGTGTAATTGTGAGATTGTGTGATTGTGTGCTTGTGTGATTGTGTGATTGTGATTGTGTGATTGTGATTGTGTGATTGTGATTGTGTGGTTGTGATTGTGTGATTGTGACTGTGTGATTGTGTGAGTGTGTGATTGTGCGATTGAGTGATTGTGTGCTTGTGTGATTGTGTGGTTGTGAGATTGTGTGATTGTGTGATTAGGTGATTGTGTGATTAGGTGATTGTGTGATTGTGTGATTGTGTGATTGTGTGATTGTGTGATTGTGTGATTGTGCGATTGTGTGATTGTGTGATTGTGTGATTGTGTAATTGTGATTGTGTCATTGTGTGATTGTGCGATTGTGTGATTGTGCGATTGTGTGATTGTGTGATTGTGTGATTGTGTGATTGTGTGATTGTGTGATTATGTGATTGTGTGATTGTGTGATTGTGTGATTGTGTGATTGTGTGATTGAGTGATTGAGTGCTTGTGTGATTGTGTGATTGTGTGATTGTGTGATTGTGATTGTGTGATTGTGATTGTGTGATCGTGATTGTGTGAACGTGATTGTGTGATCGTGATTGTGTGATCGTGATTGTGTGATTGCGCGATTGTGATTGTGTGATTGTGTGATTGTGTGATTGTGTGATTGTGTGAATGTGTGATTGTGTGACCGTGATTGTGTGATTGATGATTGTGTGATTGTGTGATTGTGTGATTGTGTGATTGTGTGATTGTGTGATTGTGTGATTGTGTGATTGTGTGATTGAGTGATTGTGTGATTGTGTGATTGTGTGAATGTGTGATTGCGTGATCGTGTGATTGTGTGATCGTGTGATCGTTTGATCGTGTGATTGTGTGATTGTGTGATTTTGCGATTGTGTGATTGTGTGATTGTGTGATTGTGTGAGTGTGTGATTGTGTGATTGTGTGATTGAGTGATTCTGTGCTTGTGTGATTGTGTGGTTGTGAGATTGTGTGATTGTGTGATTAGGTGATTGTGTGATTGTGTGATTGTGTGGTTGTGCGATTGTGTGATTGTGTGATTGTGTGAGTGTGTGATTGTGTGATTGAGTGATTGTGTGCTTGTGTGATTGTGTGGTTGTGTGATTGTGACTGTGAGATTGTGTGATTGTGTGATTGTGTGATTGTGTGAATGTGTGATTGCGTGATCGTGTGAATGTGTGATCGTGTGATCGTTTGATCGTGTGATTGTGTGATTGTGTGATTTTGCGATTGTGTGATTGTGTGATTTTGCGATTGTGTGATTGTGATTGTGTGAGTGTGTGATTGTGTGATTGTGTGATTGAGTGATTCTGTGCTTGTGTGATTGTGTGGTTGTGAGATTGTGTGATTGTGTGATTAGGCGATTGTGTGATTGTGTGATTGTGTGATTGTGTGATTGTGTGATTGTGTGATTGTGTGACTGTGTGATTGTGTGAGTGTGTGATTGTGTGATTGAGTGATTGTGTGCTTGTGTGATTGTGTGGTTGTGTGGTTGTGTGATTGTGTGATTGTGTGATTGTGTGATTGTGTGATTGTGTGATTGTGGGATTGTGTGATTGTGTGATTGTGACTGTGTGATTGTGTGAGTGTGTGATTGTGTGATTGAGTGATTGTGTGGTTGTGTGATTGTGTGATTGTGTGATTGTGTGATTGTGTGATTGTGATTGTGTGATTCTGTGATTCTGTGATTGTGTGATTTTGTGATTGTGTGATTGTGTGATTGCGTGATTGTGTGATTGTGTGATTGTGATTGTGTGATTGTGATTGTGTGATTGCGATTGTGTGATTGTGTGAGTGTGTGATTGTGTGATTGAGTGATTGTGTGATTGTGTGATTGTGTGATTGTGTGGTTGTGTGATTGTGTGATTGTGTGATTGTGTGATTGTGATTGTGTGATTGTGTGATTGTGCGATTGTGTGATTGTGTGATTGTGTGATTGCGTGATTGTGTGATTGCGTGATTGTGTGATTGTGTAATTGTGTGATTGTGTGAGTGTGTGATTGTGTGATTGTGTGATTGTGTGATTGTGTGATTGTGTGATTGTGTGAATGTGATTGTGTGTTTGTGTGATTGTGTGATCATGTGATTGTGATTGTGTGATTGTGATTGTGTGATTGTGATTGTGTGATTGTGATTGTGTGATTGTGATTGTGTGATTGTGATTGTGTGATTGTGATTGTGTGATTGTGATTGTGTGATTGTGATTGTGTGATTGTGATTGTGTGATTGTGATTGTGTGATTGTGATTGTGTGATTGTGATTGTGTGATTGTGATTGTGTGATTGTGATTGTGTGATTGTGATTGTGTGATTGTGATTGTGTGATTGTGATTGTGAGATTGTGATTGTGTGATTGTGATTGTGTGATTGTGATTGTGTGACTGTGATTGTGTGATTGTGATTGTGTGATTGTGATTGTGTGATTGTGATTGTGTGATTGTGATTGTGTGATTGGGATTGTGTGATTGTGACTGTGTGATTGAGTGAGTGTGTGATTGTGTGATTGTGTCATTGTGTGATTGTGTGGTTGTGTGATTGTGTGATTGTGTGATTGTGTGATTGTGTGATTGTGACTGTGTGATTGTGTGAGTGTGTGATTCTATGATTGAGTGATTGTGTGCTTGTGTGATTGTGTGGTTGTGTGGTTGTGTGATTGTGTGATTGTTTGATTGTGTGCTTGTGTGATTGTGTGGTTGTGTGGTTGTGTGATTGTGTGGTTGTGTGATTCTGTGATTGTGTGATTGGGTGATTGTGTGATTGTGTGATTGTGTGATTGTGTGATTGTGTGATTGTGTGATTTTGTGATTGAGTGATTGTGTGATCGTGTGATTGTGATTGTGTGATTGTGATTGTGTGATTGTGATTGTGTGATTGTGATTGTGTGATTGTGATTGTGTGATTGTGATTGTGTGATTGTGATTGTGTGATTGTGATTGTGCGATTGTGATTGTGCGATTGTGATTGTGTGATTGTGATTGTGTGATTGTGATTGTGTGATTGTGATTGTGTGATTGTGATTGTGTGATTGTGATTGTGTGATTGTGATTGTGTGATTGTGATTGTGTGATTGTGATTGTGTGATTGTGATTGTGTGATTGTGATTGTGTGATTGTGATTGTGTGATTGTGATTGTGTGATTGTGATTGTGTGATTGTGATTGTGTGATTGTGATTGTGTGATTGTGATTGTGTGATTGTGATTGTGTGATTGTGATTGTGTGATTGTGATTGTGTGATTGTGATTGTGTGATTGTGATTGTGTGATTGTGATTGTGTGATTGTGATTGTGTGATTGTGATTGTGTGATTGTGATTGTGTGATTGTGATTGTGTGATTGTGATTGTGTGATTGTGATTGTGTGATTGTGATTGTGTGATTGTGATTGTGTGATTGTGATTGTGTGATTGTGATTGTGTGATTGTGATTGTGTGATTGTGATTGTGTGATTGTGATTGTGTGATTGTGATTGTGTGATTGTGATTGTGTGATTGTGATTGTGTGATTGTGATTGTGTGATTGTGATTGTGTGATTGTGATTGTGTGATTGTGATTGTGTGATTGTGATTGTGTGATTGTGATTGTGTGATTGTGATTGTGTGATTGTGATTGTGTGATTGTGATTGTGTGATTGGGACTGTGTGATTGTGACTGTGTGATTGAGTGAGTGTGTGATTGTGTGATTGTGTCATTGTGTGATTGTGTGGTTGTGTGATTGTGTGATTGTGTGATTGTGTGATTGTGTGATTGTGTGATTGTGTGACTGTGTGATTGTGTGATTGTGTGATTGTGTGATTGTGTGATTGTGTGATTGTCTGATTGTGTGATTGTGTGATTGAGTGATTGTGTGATTGTGTGATTGTGTGATTGTGTGAATGTGTGATTGTGTGACCGTGATTGTCTGATTGTGTGATTGTGTGATTGTGTGATTTTGTGGTTGTGTGATTGTGTGACTGTGTGATTGTGTGATTGTGTGATTGCGTGATTGTGTGATTGTGTGATTGTGTGATTGAGTGATTGTGTGCTTGTGTGATTGTGTGGTTGTGTGGTTGTGTGATTGTGTGATTGTGTGATTGTGTGATTGTGTGATTGTGTGATTGTGGGATTGTGTGATTGTGTGATTGTGACTGTGTGATTGTGTGAGTGTGTGATTGTGTGATTGAGTGATTGTGTGGTTGTGTGATTGTGTGATTGTGTGATTGTGTGATTGTGTGATTGTGATTGTGTGATTCTGTGATTGTGTGATTGTGTGATTTTGTGATTGTGTGATTGTGTGATTGCGTGATTGTGTGATTGTGTGATTGTGATTGTGTGATTGTGATTGTGTGATTGTGATTGTGTGATTGTGTGAGTGTGTGATTGTGTGATTGAGTGATTGTGTGATTGTGTGATTGTGTGATTGTGTGGTTGTGTGATTGTGTGATTGTGTGATTGTGTGATTGTATGATTGTGATTGTGTGATTCTGTGATTGTGTGATTGTGTGATTTTGTGATTGTGTGATTGTGTGATTGCGTGATTGTGTGATTGTGTGATTGTGTGATTGTGTGATTGTGTGATTGTGTGATTGTGTGAGTGTGTGATTGTGTGATTGTGTGCTTGTGTGATTGTGTGCTTGTGTGATTGTATACTTGTGTGATTGTGTGATTGTGTGATTGTGTGATTGTGTGATTGTGTGATTGTGTGATTGTGTGACTGTGTGATTGTGTAATTGTGATTGTGCGATTGTGATTGTGTGATTGTGTGATTGTGTGATTGTGTGATTGTGTGATTGTGTGATTGTGTGATTGTGTGATTGTGGAATTGTGAGATTGTGTGATTGTGTGCTTGTGTGATTGTGTGATTGTGTGATTGTGTGATTGTGTGATTGTGTGATTGTGTGATTGAGTGATTGTGTGCTGGTGTGATTGTGTGATTGTGTGCTTGTGTGATTGTGTGATTGTGATTGTGTGATTGTGATTGTGTGAATGTGATTGTGTGTTTGTGTGATTGTGTGTTTGTGTGATTGTGTGTTTGTGTGATTGTGTGTTTGTGTGATTGTGTGTTTGTGTGATTGTGTGTTTGTGTGATTGTGGTTGTGTGATTGTGATTGTGTGATTGTGATTGTGTGATTGTGATTGTGTGATTGTGATTGTGTGATTGTGATTGTGTGATTGTGATTGTGTGATTGTGATTGTGTGATTGTGATTGTGTGATTGTGATTGTGTGATTGTGATTGCGTGATTGTGATTGCGTGATTGTGATTGTGTGATTGTGATTGTGTGATTGTGATTGTGTGATTGTGTGATTGTGTGATTGTGTGATTGTGTGATTGTGTGATTGTGTGATTGTGTGATTGTGACTGTGTGATTGTGTGAGTGTGTGATTGTATGATTGAGTGATTGTGTGCTTGTGTGATTGTGTGGTTGTGTGGTTGTGTGATTGTGTGATTGTTTGATTGTGTGCTTGTGTGATTGTGTGGTTGTGTGGTTGTGTGATTGTGTGGTTGTGTGATTCTGTGATTGTGTGATTGGGTGATTGTGTGATTGTGTGATTGTGTGATTGTGTGATTGTGTGATTTTGTGATTGAGTGATTGTGTGATCGTGTGATTGTGATTGTGTGATTGTGATTGTGTGATTGTGATTGTGTGATTGTGATTTTGTGATTGTGATTGTGTGATTGTGATTGTGTGATTGTGATTGTGTGATTGTGATTGTGTGATTGTGATTGTGTGATTGTGATTGTGTGATTGTGATTGTGTGATTGTGATTGTGTGATTGTGATTGTGTGATTGTGATTGTGTGATTGTGATTGTGTGATTGTGATTGTGTGATTGTGATTGTGTGATTGTGATTGTGTGATTGTGATTGTGTGATTGTGATTGTGTGATTGTGATTGTGTGATTGTGATTGTGTGATTGTGATTGTGTGATTGTGATTGTGTGATTGTGATTGTGTGATTGTGATTGTGTGATTGTGATTGTGTGATTGTGATTGTGTGATTGTGATTGTGTGATTGTGATTGTGTGATTGTGATTGTGTGATTGTGATTGTGTGATTGTGATTGTGTGATTGTGATTGTGTGATTGTGATTGTGTGATTGTGATTGTGTGATTGTGATTGTGTGATTGTGATTGTGTGATTGTGATTGTGTGATTGTGATTGTGTGATTGTGATTGTGTGATTGTGATTGTGTGATTGTGATTGTGTGATTGGGATTGTGTGATTGTGACTGTGTGATTGAGTGAGTGTGTGATTGTGTGATTGTGGCATTGTGTGATTGTGTGGTTGTGTGATTGTGTGATTGTGTGATTGTGTGATTGTGTGATTGTGTGATTGTGTGATTGTGTGATTGTGTGATTGTGTGATTGTGTGATTGTGTGATTGTGTGATTGTGTGATTGTGTGATTGTGTGATTGTGTGATTGTGTGATTGTCTGATTGTGTGATTGTGTGATTGAGTGATTGTGTGATTGTGTGATTGTGTGATTGTGTGATTGTGTGATTGTGTGATTGTGTGAGTGTGTGATTGTGTGATTGTGTGATTGTGTGATTGTGATTGTGTGATTCTGTGATTGTGTGATTGTGTGATTTTGTGATTGTGTGATTGTGTGATTGCGTGATTGTGTGATTGTGTGATTGTGATTGTGTGATTGTGATTGTGTGATTGTGATTGTGTGATTGTGTGAGTGTGTGATTGTGTGATTGAGTGATTGTGTGATTGTGTGATTGTGTGATTGTGTGGTTGTGTGATTGTGTGATTGTGTGATTGTGTGATTGTATGATTGTGATTGTGTGATTCTGTGATTGTGTGATTGTGTGATTTTGTGATTGTGTGATTGTGTGATTGCGTGATTGTGTGATTGTGTGATTGTGTGATTGTGTGATTGTGTGATTGTGTGATTGTGTGAGTGTGTGATTGTGTGATTGTGTGCTTGTGTGATTGTGTGCTTGTGTGATTGTATACTTGTGTGATTGTGTGATTGTGTGATTGTGTGATTGTGTGATTGTGTGATTGTGTGATTGTGTGACTGTGTGATTGTGTAATTGTGATTGTGCGATTGTGATTGTGTGATTGTGTGATTGTGTGATTGTGTGATTGTGTGATTGTGTGATTGTGTGATTGTGTGATTGTGGAATTGTGAGATTGTGTGATTGTGTGCTTGTGTGATTGTGTGATTGTGTGATTGTGTGATTGTGTGATTGTGTGATTGTGTGATTGAGTGATTGTGTGCTGGTGTGATTGTGTGATTGTGTGCTTGTGTGATTGTGTGATTGTGATTGTGTGATTGTGATTGTGTGAATGTGATTGTGTGTTTGTGTGATTGTGTGTTTGTGTGATTGTGTGTTTGTGTGATTGTGTGTTTGTGTGATTGTGTGTTTGTGTGATTGTGTGTTTGTGTGATTGTGGTTGTGTGATTGTGATTGTGTGATTGTGATTGTGTGATTGTGATTGTGTGATTGTGATTGTGTGATTGTGATTGTGTGATTGTGATTGTGTGATTGTGATTGTGTGATTGTGATTGTGTGATTGTGATTGTGTGATTGTGATTGCGTGATTGTGATTGCGTGATTGTGATTGTGTGATTGTGATTGTGTGATTGTGATTGTGTGATTGTGTGATTGTGTGATTGTGTGATTGTGTGATTGTGTGATTGTGTGATTGTGTGATTGTGACTGTGTGATTGTGTGAGTGTGTGATTGTATGATTGAGTGATTGTGTGCTTGTGTGATTGTGTGGTTGTGTGGTTGTGTGATTGTGTGATTGTTTGATTGTGTGCTTGTGTGATTGTGTGGTTGTGTGGTTGTGTGATTGTGTGGTTGTGTGATTCTGTGATTGTGTGATTGGGTGATTGTGTGATTGTGTGATTGTGTGATTGTGTGATTGTGTGATTTTGTGATTGAGTGATTGTGTGATCGTGTGATTGTGATTGTGTGATTGTGATTGTGTGATTGTGATTGTGTGATTGTGATTTTGTGATTGTGATTGTGTGATTGTGATTGTGTGATTGTGATTGTGTGATTGTGATTGTGTGATTGTGATTGTGTGATTGTGATTGTGTGATTGTGATTGTGTGATTGTGATTGTGTGATTGTGATTGTGTGATTGTGATTGTGTGATTGTGATTGTGTGATTGTGATTGTGTGATTGTGATTGTGTGATTGTGATTGTGTGATTGTGATTGTGTGATTGTGATTGTGTGATTGTGATTGTGTGATTGTGATTGTGTGATTGTGATTGTGTGATTGTGATTGTGTGATTGTGATTGTGTGATTGTGATTGTGTGATTGTGATTGTGTGATTGTGATTGTGTGATTGTGATTGTGTGATTGTGATTGTGTGATTGTGATTGTGTGATTGTGATTGTGTGATTGTGATTGTGTGATTGTGATTGTGTGATTGTGATTGTGTGATTGTGATTGTGTGATTGTGATTGTGTGATTGTGATTGTGTGATTGTGATTGTGTGATTGTGATTGTGTGATTGTGATTGTGTGATTGTGATTGTGTGATTGGGATTGTGTGATTGTGACTGTGTGATTGAGTGAGTGTGTGATTGTGTGATTGTGGCATTGTGTGATTGTGTGGTTGTGTGATTGTGTGATTGTGTGATTGTGTGATTGTGTGATTGTGTGATTGTGTGATTGTGTGATTGTGTGATTGTGTGATTGTGTGATTGTGTGATTGTGTGATTGTGTGATTGTGTGATTGTGTGATTGTGTGATTGTGTGATTGTCTGATTGTGTGATTGTGTGATTGAGTGATTGTGTGATTGTGTGATTAGGTGATTGTGTGATTGTGTGATTGTGTGGTTGTGCGATTGTGTGATTGTGTGATTGTGTGATTGTGTGATTGTGTGATTGTGTGGTTGTGTGATTGTGTGATTGTGTGATTGTGTAATTGTGTGATTGTGTGATTGTGACTGTGTGATTGTGTGAGTGTGTGATTGTGTGATTGAGTGATTGTGTGCTTGTGTGATTGCGTGGTTGTGTGGTTGTGTGATTGTGTGATTGTGTGATTGTGTGATTGTGTGATTGTGTGATTGTGTGATTGTGTGATTGTGTGATTGTGTGATTGTGGGATTGAGTGATTGTGTGATTTTGTGATTGTGTGATTGTGTGATTGCGTGATTGTGTGATTGTGTGATTGTGATTGTGTGATTGTGATTGTGTGATTGTGTGAGTGTGTGATTGTGTGATTGAGTGATTGTGTGATTGTGTGATTGTGTGATTGTGTGGTTGTGTGATTGTGTGATTGTGTGATTGTGTGATTGTGTGATCGTGATTGTGTGATTCTGTGATTGTGTGATTGTGTGATTTTGTGATTGTGTGATTGTGTGATTGCGTGATTGTGTGATTGTGTGATTGTGTGATTGTGTGATTGTGTGATTGTGTGAGTGTGTGATTGTGTGATTGTGTGCTTGTGTGATTGTGTGCTTGTGTGATTGTATACTTGTGTGATTGTGTGATTGTGTGATTGTGTGATTGTGTGATTGTGTGATTGTGTGATTGTGTGACTGTGTGATTGTGTAATTGTGATTGTGCGATTGTGATTGTGCGATTGTGTGATTGTGTGATTGTGTGATTGTGTGATTGTGTGATTGTGTGATTGTGTGATTGTGTGATTGTGTGATTGTGTGATTGTGGAATTGTGAGATTGTGTGATTGTGTGCTTGTGTGATTGTGTGATTGTGTGATTGTGTGTTTGTGTGATTGTGATTGTGTGATTGTGATTGTGTGATTGTGATTGTATGATTGTGATTGTGTGATTGTGATTGTGTGATTGTGATTGTGTGATTGTGATTGTGTGATTGTGATTGTGTGATTGTGATTGTGTGATTGTGATTGTGTGATTGTGATTGTGTGATTGTGATTGTGTGATTGTGATTGTGTGATTGTGATTGTGTGATTGTGATTGTGTGATTGTGATTGTGTGATTGTGATTGTGTGATTGTGATTGTGTGATTGTGATTGCGTGATTGTGATTGCGTGATTGTGATTGCGTGATTGTGATTGTGTGATTGTGATTGTGTGATTGTGATTGTGTGATTGTGTGATTGTGTGATTGTGTGATTGTGTGATTGTGTGATTGTGTGATTGTGTGATTGTGTGATTGTGACTGTGTGATTGTGTGAGTGTGTGATTGTATGATTGAGTGATTGTGTGCTTGTGTGATTGTGTGGTTGTGTGGGTGTGTGATTGTGTGATTGTTTGATTGTGTGCTTGTGTGATTGTGTGGTTGTGTGGTTGTGTGATTGTGTGGTTGTGTGATTCTGTGATTGTGTGATTGGGTGATTGTGTGATTGTGTGATTGTGTGATTGTGTGATTTTGTGATTGAGTGATTGTGTGATCGTGTGATTGTGATTGTGTGATTGTGATTGTGTGATTGTGATTGTGTGATTGTGATTGTGTGATTGTGATTGTGTGATTGTGATTGTGTGATTGTGATTGTGTGATTGTGATTGTGTGATTGTGATTGTGTGATTGTGATTGTGTGATTGTGATTGTGTGATTGTGATTGTGTGATTGTGATTGTGTGATTGTGATTGTGTGATTGTGATTGTGTGATTGTGATTGTGTGATTGTGATTGTGTGATTGTGATTGTGTGATTGTGATTGTGTGATTGTGATTGTGTGATTGTGATTGTGTGATTGTGATTGTGTGATTGTGATTGTGTGATTGTGATTGTGTGATTGTGATTGTGTGATTGTGATTGTGTGATTGTGATTGTGTGATTGTGATTGTGTGATTGTGATTGTGTGATTGTGATTGTGTGATTGTGATTGTGTGATTGTGATTGTGTGATTGTGATTGTGTGATTGTGATTGTGTGATTGTGATTGTGTGATTGTGATTGTGTGATTGTGATTGTGTGATTGTGATTGTGTGATTGTGATTGTGTGATTGTGATTGTGTGATTGTGATTGTGTGATTGTGATTGTGTGATTGTGATTGTGTGATTGTGATTGTGTGATTGTGATTGTGTGATTGTGATTGTGTGATTGTGATTGTGTGATTGTGATTGTGTGATTGTGATTGTGTGATTGTGATTGTGTGATTGTGATTGTGTGATTGTGATTGTGTGATTGTGATTGTGTGATTGTGATTGTGTGATTGTGATTGTGTGATTGTGATTGTGTGATTGTGATTGTGTGATTGTGATTGTGTGATTGTGATTGTGTGATTGTGATTGTGTGATTGTGATTGTGTGATTGTGATTGTGTGATTGTGATTGTGTGATTGTGATTGTGTGATTGTGATTGTGTGATTGTGATTGTGTGATTGTGATTGTGTGATTGTGATTGTGTGATTGTGATTGTGTGATTGTGATTGTGTGATTGTGATTGTGTGATTGTGATTGTGTGATTGTGATTGTGTGATTGTGATTGTGTGATTGTGATTGTGTGATTGTGATTGTGTGATTGTGATTGTGTGATTGTGATTGTGTGATTGTGATTGTGTGATTGTGATTGTGTGATTGTGATTGTGTGATTGTGATTGTGTGATTGTGATTGTGTGATTGTGATTGTGTGATTGTGATTGTGTGATTGTGATTGTGTGATTGTGATTGTGTGATTGTGATTGTGTGATTGTGATTGTGTGATTGGGATTGTGTGATTGTGACTGTGTGATTGAGTGAGTGTGTGATTGTGTGATTGTGTCATTGTGTGATTGTGTGGTTGTGTGATTGTGTGATTGTGTGATTGTGTGATTGTGTGATTGTGTGATTGTGTGATTGTGTGATTGTGTGATTGTGTGATTGTGTGATTGTGTGATTGTGTGATTGTGTGATTGTGTGATTGTGTGATTGTGTGATTGTGTGATTGTGTGATTGTGTGATTGTCTGATTGTGTGATTGTGTGATTGAGTGATTGTGTGATTGTGTGATTGTGTGAATGTGTGATTGTGTGACCGTGATTGTCTGATTGTGTGATTGTGTGATTGTGTGATTTTGTGGTTGTGTGATTGTGTGATTGTGTGATTGTGTGATTGTGTGATTGTGTGATTGTGTGATTGTGTGATAGTGTGATTGTGTGATTGTGTGATTGTGTGGATGTGTGACCGTGATTGTGTGATCGTGATTGTGTGATCGTGATTGTGTGATCGTGATTGTGTGATCGTGATTGTGTGATCGTGATTGTGTGATTGCGTGATTGCGATTGTGTGATTGTGTGACTGTGTGATTGTGTGATTGTGTGATTGCGTGATTGTGTGATTGTGTGATTGTGTGATTGTGTGATTGTGTGATTGTGCGATTGTGTGATTGTGTGATTGTGTGATTGTGTGATTGTGTGATTGTGTGCTTGTGTGATTGTGTGATTGTGATTGTGTGATTGTGATTGTGTGAATGTGATTGTGTGTTTGTGTGATTGTGTGTTTGTGTGATTGTGTGTTTGTGTGATTGTGTGTTTGTGTGATTGTGATTGTGTGATTGTGATTGTGTGATTGTGATTGTGATTGTGTGATTGTGATTGTGTGATTGTGATTGTGTGATTGTGATTGTGTGATTGTGATTGTGTGATTGTGATTGTGTGATTGTGATTGTGTGATTGTGATTGTGTGATTGTGATTGTGTGATTGTGATTGTGTGATTGTGATTGTGTGATTGTGATTGTGTGATTGTGTGATTGTGATTGTGTGATTGTGATTGTGTGATTGTGATTGCGTGATTGTGATTGCGTGATTGTGATTGTGTGATTGTGATTGTGTGATTGTGATTGTGTGATTGTGATTGTGTGATTGTGTGATTGTGTGATTGTGTGATTGTGTGATTGTGTGATTGTGTGATTGTGACTGTGTGATTGTGTGAGTGTGTGATTGTATGATTGAGTGATTGTGTGCTTGTGTGATTGTGTGGTTGTGTGGTTGTGTGATTGTGTGATTGTTTGATTGTGTGCTTGTGTGATTGTGTGGTTGTGTGGTTGTGTGATTGTGTGGTTGTGTGATTCTGTGATTGTGTGATTGGGTGATGGTGTGATTGTGTGATTGTGTGATTGTGTGATTTTGTGATTGAGTGATTGTGTGATCGTGTGATTGTGATTGTGTGATTGTGATTGTGTGATTGTGATTGTGTGATTGTGATTGTGTGATTGTGATTGTGTGATTGTGATTGTGTGATTGTGATTGTGTGATTGTGATTGTGTGATTGTGATTGTGTGATTGTGATTGTGTGAT
The DNA here is from genome assembly GCF_050947335.1 of Megachile rotundata. Taxonomy (NCBI): domain Eukaryota; kingdom Metazoa; phylum Arthropoda; class Insecta; order Hymenoptera; family Megachilidae; genus Megachile; species Megachile rotundata. The sequence continues at coordinate 144,064 of NW_027473488.1, read as the reverse complement.
TGTGATTGTGTGATTGTGATTGTGTGATTGTGATTGTGTGATTGTGATTGTGTGATTGTGATTGTGTGATTGTGATTGTGTGATTGTGATTGTGTGATTGTGATTGTGTGATTGTGATTGTGTGATTGTGATTGTGTGATTGTGATTGTGTGATTGTGATTGTGTGATTGTGATTGTGTGATTGTGATTGTGTGATTGTGATTGTGTGATTGTGATTGTGTGATTGTGATTGTGTGATTGTGATTGTGTGATTGTGATTGTGTGATTGTGATTGTGTGATTGTGATTGTGTGATTGTGATTGTGTGATTGTGATTGTGTGATTGTGATTGTGTGATTGTGATTGTGTGATTGTGATTGTGTGATTGTGATTGTGTGATTGTGATTGTGTGATTGTGATTGTGTGATTGGGATTGTGTGATTGTGACTGTGTGATTGAGTGAGTGTGTGATTGTGTGATTGTGTCATTGTGTGATTGTGTGGTTGTGTGATTGTGTGATTGTGTGATTGTGTGATTGTGTGATTGTGTGATTGTGTGATTGTGTGATTGTGTGATTGTGTGATTGTGTGATTGTGTGATTGTGTGATTGTGTGATTGTGTGATTGTGTGATTGTCTGATTGTGTGATTGTGTGATTGAGTGATTGTGTGATTGAGTGATTGTGTGATTGTGTGATTAGGTGATTGTGTGATTGTGTGATTGTGTGGTTGTGCGATTGTGTGATTGTGTGATTGTGTGATTGTGTGATTGTGTGATTGTGTGGTTGTGTGATTGTGTGATTGTGTGATTGTGTAATTGTGTGATTGTGTGATTGTGACTGTGTGATTGTGTGAGTGTGTGATTGTGTGATTGAGTGATTGTGTGCTTGTGTGATTGTGTGGTTGTGTGGTTGTGTGATTGTGTGATTGTGTGATTGTGTGATTGTGTGATTGTGTGATTGTGTGATTGTGTGATTGTGTGATTGTGTGATTGTGTGATTGTGGGATTGTGTGATTGTGTGATTGTGACTGTGTGATTGTGTGATTGTGTGATTGTGTGATTGTGTGAATGTGTGATTGCGTGATCGTGTGAATGTGTGATCGTGTGATCGTTTGATCGTGTGATTGTGTGATTGTGTGATTTTGCGATTGTGTGATTGTGTGATTTTGCGATTGTGTGATTGTGATTGTGTGAGTGTGTGATTGTGTGATTGTGTGATTGAGTGATTCTGTGCTTGTGTGATTGTGTGGTTGTGAGATTGTGTGATTGTGTGATTAGGTGATTGTGTGATTGTGTGATTGTGTGATTGTGTGATTGTGTGATTGTGTGACTGTGTGACTGTGTGATTGTGTGAGTGTGTGATTGTGTGATTGAGTGATTGTGTGCTTGTGTGATTGTGTGGTTGTGTGGTTGTGTGATTGTGTGATTGTGTGATTGTGTGATTGTGTGATTGTGTGATTGTGGGATTGTGTGATTGTGTGATTGTGACTGTGTGATTGTGTGAGTGTGTGATTGTGTGATTGAGTGATTGTGTGGTTGTGTGATTGTGTGATTGTGTGATTGTGTGATTGTGATTGTGTGATTCTGTGATTGTGTGATTGTGTGATTTTGTGATTGTGTGATTGTGTGATTGCGTGATTGTGTGATTGTGTGATTGTGATTGTGTGATTGTGATTGTGTGATTGTGATTGTGTGATTGTGTGAGTGTGTGATTGTGTGATTAAGTGATTGTGTGATTGTGTGATTGTGTGATTGTGTGGTTGTGTGATTGTGTGATTGTGTGATTGTGTGATTGTGTGATCGTGATTGTGTGATTCTGTGATTGTGTGATTGTGTGATTTTGTGATTGTGTGATTGTGTGATTGCGTGATTGTGTGATTGTGTGATTGTGTGATTGTGTGATTGTGTGATTGTGTGATTGTGTGAGTGTGTGATTGTGTGATTGTGTGCTTGTGTGATTGTGTGCTTGTGTGATTGTATACTTGTGTGATTGTGTGATTGTGTGATTGTGTGATTGTGTGATTGTGTGATTGTGTGACTGTGTGATTGTGTAATTGTGATTGTGCGATTGTGATTGTGTGATTGTGTGATTGTGTGATTGTGTGATTGTGTGATTGTGTGATTGTGTGATTGTGTGATTGTGTGATTGTGTGATTGTGTGATTGTGTGATTGTGTGATTGTGGAATTGTGAGATTGTGTGATTGTGTGCTTGTGTGATTGTGTGATTGTGTGATTGTGTGATTGTGTGATTGTGTGATTGAGTGATTGTGTGCTGGTGTGATTGTGTGATTGTGTGATTGTGATTGTGTGATTGTGATTGTGTGAATGTGATTGTGTGTTTGTGTGATTGTGTGTTTGTGTGATTGTGTGTTTGTGTGATTGTGTGTTTGTGTGATTGTGTGTTTGTGTGATTGTGTGTTTGTGTGATTGTGTGTTTGTGTGATTGTGATTGTGTGATTGTGATTGTGTGATTGTGATTGTGTGATTGTGATTGTGTGATTGTGATTGTGTGATTGTGATTGTGTGATTGTGATTGTGTGATTGTGATTGTGTGATTGTGATTGTGTGATTGTGATTGTGTGATTGTGATTGTGTGATTGTGATTGTGTGATTGTGATTGTGTGATTGTGATTGTGTGATTGTGATTGTGTGATTGTGATTGCGTGATTGTGATTGCGTGATTGTGATTGCGTGATTGTGATTGCGTGATTGTGATTGTGTGATTGTGATTGTGTGATTGTGATTGTGTGATTGTGTGATTGTGTGATTGTGTGATTGTGTGATTGTGTGATTGTGTGATTGTGTGATTGTGTGATTGTGTGATTGTGTGATTGTGACTGTGTGATTGTGTGAGTGTGTGATTGTATGATTGAGTGATTGTGTGCTTGTGTGATTGTGTGGTTGTGTGGTTGTGTGATTGTGTGATTGTTTGATTGTGTGCTTGTGTGATTGTGTGGTTGTGTGGTTGTGTGATTGTGTGGTTGTGTGATTCTGTGATTGTGTGATTGGGTGATTGTGTGATTGTGTGATTGTGTGATTGTGTGATTGTGTGATTCTGTGATTGAGTGATTGTGTGATCGTGTGATTGTGATTGTGTGATTGTGATTGTGTGATTGTGATTGTGTGATTGTGATTGTGTGATTGGGACTGTGTGATTGTGACTGTGTGATTGAGTGAGTGTGTGATTGTGTGATTGTGTGATTGTGTGATTGTGTGATTGTGTGATTGTGTGATTGTGTGATTGTGTGATTGTGTGATTGTGTGATTGTGTGATTGTGGAATTGTGAGATTGTGTGATTGTGTGCTTGTGTGATTGTGTGATTGTGTGATTGTGTGATTGTGTGATTGTGTGATTGAGTGATTGTGTGCTGGTGTGATTGTGTGATTGTGTGCTTGTGTGATTGTGTGATTGTGATTGTGTGAATGTGATTGTGTGTTTGTGTGATTGTGTGTTTGTGTGATTGTGTGTTTGTGTGATTGTGTGTTTGTGTGATTGTGATTGTGTGATTGTGTGATTGTGACTGTGTGATTGTGTGAGTGTGTGATTGTATGATTGAGTGATTGTGTGCTTGTGTGATTGTGTGGTTGTGTGGTTGTGTGATTGTGTGATTGTTTGATTGTGTGATTGTGATTGTGTGATTGTGATTGTGTGATTGTGATTGTGTGATTGTGATTGTGTGATTGTGATTGTGTGATTGTGATTGTGTGATTGTGATTGTGTGATTGTGATTGTGTGATTGTGATTGTGTGATTGTGATTGTGTGATTGTGATTGTGTGATTGTGATTGTGTGATTGTGATTGTGTGATTGTGATTGTGTGATTGTGATTGTGTGATTGTGATTGTGTGATTGTGATTGTGTGATTGTGATTGTGTGATTGTGATTGTGTGATTGTGATTGTGTGATTGTGATTGTGTGATTGTGATTGTGTGATTGTGATTGTGTGATTGTGATTGTGTGATTGTGATTGTGTGATTGTGATTGTGTGATTGTGATTGTGTGATTGTGATTGTGTGATTGTGATTGTGTGATTGTGATTGTGTGATTGTGATTGTGTGATTGTGATTGTGTGATTGTGATTGTGTGATTGTGATTGTGTGATTGTGATTGTGTGATTGTGATTGTGTGATTGTGATTGTGTGATTGTGATTGTGTGATTGTGATTGTGTGATTGTGATTGTGTGATTGTGATTGTGTGATTGTGATTGTGTGATTGTGATTGTGTGATTGTGATTGTGTGATTGTGATTGTGTGATTGTGATTGTGTGATTGTGATTGTGTGATTGTGATTGTGTGATTGTGATTGTGTGATTGTGATTGTGTGATTGTGATTGTGTGATTGTGATTGTGTGATTGTGATTGTGTGATTGTGATTGTGTGATTGTGATTGTGTGATTGTGATTGTGTGATTGTGATTGTGTGATTGTGATTGTGTGATTGTGATTGTGTGATTGTGATTGTGTGATTGTGATTGTGTGATTGTGATTGTGTGATTGTGATTGTGTGATTGTGATTGTGTGATTGTGATTGTGGGATTGTGATTGTGTGATTGTGATTGTGTGATTGTGATTGTGTGATTGTGATTGTGTGATTGTGATTGTGTGATTGTGATTGTGTGATTGTGATTGTGTGATTGTGATTGTGTGATTGTGATTGTGTGATTGTGATTGTGTGATTGTGATTGTGTGATTGTGATTGTGTGATTGTGATTGTGTGATTGTGATTGTGTGATTGTGATTGTGTGATTGTGATTGTGTGATTGTGATTGTGTGATTGTGATTGTGTGATTGTGATTGTGTGATTGTGATTGTGTGATTGTGATTGTGTGATTGTGATTGTGTGATTGTGATTGTGTGATTGTGATTGTGTGATTGTGATTGTGTGATTGTGATTGTGTGATTGTGATTGTGTGATTGTGATTGTGTGATTGTGATTGTGTGATTGTGATTGTGTGATTGTGATTGTGTGATTGTGATTGTGTGATTGTGATTGTGTGATTGTGATTGTGTGATTGTGATTGTGTGATTGTGATTGTGTGATTGTGATTGTGTGATTGTGATTGTGTGATTGTGATTGTGTGATTGTGATTGTGTGATTGTGATTGTGTGATTGTGATTGTGTGATTGTGATTGTGTGATTGTGATTGTGTGATTGGGATTGTGTGATTGTGACTGTGTGATTGAGTGAGTGTGTGATTGTGTGATTGTGTCATTGTGTGATTGTGTGGTTGTGTGATTGTGTGATTGTGTGATTGTGTGATTGTGTGATTGTGTGATTGTGTGATTGTGTGATTGTGTGATTGTGTGATTGTGTGATTGTGTGATTGTGTGATTGTGTGATTGTGTGATTGTGTGATTGTCTGATTGTGTGATTGTGTGATTGAGTGATTGTGTGATTGTGTGATTGTGTGAATGTGTGATTGTGTGACCGTGATTGTCTGATTGTGTGATTGTGTGATTGTGTGATTTTGTGGTTGTGTGATTGTGTGATTGTGTGATTGTGTGATTGTGTGATTGTGTGATTGTGTGATTGTGTGATAGTGTGATTGTGTGATTGTGTGATTGTGTGGTTGTGTGACCGTGATTGTGTGATCGTGATTGTGTGATCGTGATTGTGTGATCGTGATTGTGTGATCGTGATTGTGTGATTGCGTGATTGCGATTGTGTGATTGTGTGACTGTGTGATTGTGTGATTGTGTGATTGCGTGATTGTGTGATTGTGTGATTGTGTGATTGTGTGATTGTGTGATTGTGTGATTGTGTGATTGTGTGATTGTGTGATTGTGTGATTGTGTGATTGTGTGATTGAGTGGTTGTGTGATTGTGTGATCGTGTGATTGTGTGATTGTGTGATTGTGTGGTTGTGTGACCGCGATTGTGTGACCGTGATTGTGTGATCGTGATTGCGTGAGCGTGATTGTGTGATCGTGATTGTGTGATCGTGATTGTGTGATCGTGATTGTGTGATTGCGTGATTGTGATTGTGTGATTGTGTGATTGTGTGATTGTGTGAATGTGTGATTGTGTGACCGTGATTGTGTGATTGATGATTGTGTGATTGTGTGATTGTGTGATTGCGTGATTGTGTGATTGTGTGATTGTGTGATTGTGTGATTGTGTGATTGTGTGATTGTGTGATTGTGTGATTGTGTGATTGTGTGATTGTGTGATTGTGTGATTGAGTGGTTGTGTGATTGTGTGATCGTGTGATTGTGTGATTGTGTGATTGTGTGGTTGTGTGACCGCGATTGTGTGACCGTGATTGTGTGATCGTGATTGCGTGAGCGTGATTGTGTGATCGTGATTGTGTGATCGTGATTGTGTGATTGCGTGATTGTGATTGTGTGATTGTGTGATTGTGTGATTGTGTGATTGTGTGAATGTGTGATTGTGTGACCGTGATTGTGTGATTGATGATTGTGTGATTGTGTGATTGTGTGATTGTGTGATTGTGTGATTGTGTGATTGTGTGATTGTGTGATTGTGTGATTGAGTGATTGTGAGATTGTGTGATTGTGTGATTAGGTGATTGTGTGATTGTGTGATTGTGTGATTGTGTGATTGTGTGATTGTGTGATTGTGTGATTGTGTGATTGTGTGATTGTGTGATTGTGTGACTGTGTGGTTGTGTGATTGTGTGATTGTGTGATTGTGTAATTGTGTGATTGTGTGATTGGGACTGTGTGATTGTGTGAGTGTGTGATTGTGTGATTGAGTGATTGTGTGCTTGTGTGGTGGTGTGGTTGTGTGGTTGTGTGATTGTGTGATTGTGTGATTGTGTGATTGTGTGATTGTGTGATTGTGTGATTGTAGGATTGTGTGATTGTGTGATTGTGACTGTGTGATTGTGTGAGTGTGTGATTGTGTGATTGAGTGATTGTGTGCTTGTATGGTTGTGTGGTTGTGTGGTTGTGTGATTGCCTGATTGTGTGATTGTGTGGTTGTGTGATTGTGTGACTGTGTGATTGTGTGATTGTGTAATTGTGATTGTGCGATTGTGATTGTGTGATTGTGTGATTGTGTGATTGTGTGATTGTGTGATTGTGTAATTGTGATATTGTGTGATTGTGTGCTTGTGTGATTGTGTGATTGTGATTGTGTGATTGTGATTGTGTGATTGTGATTGTGTGGTTGTGATTGTGTGATTGTGACTGTGTGATTGTGTGAGTGTGTGATTGTGTGATTGAGTGATTGTGTGCTTGTGTGATTGTGTGGTTGTGAGATTGTGTGATTGTGTGATTAGGTGATTGTGTGATTAGGTGATTGTGTGATTGTGTGATTGTGTGATTGTGTGATTGTGTGATTGAGTGATTGTGCGATTGTGTGATTGTGTGATTGTGTGATTGTGTAATTGTGATTGTGTGATTGTGTGATTGTGCGATTGTGTGATTGTGCGATTGTGTGATTGTGTGATTGTGTGATTGTGTGATTGTGTGATTGTGTGATTATGTGATTGTGTGATTGTGTGATTGTGTGATTGTGTGATTGTGTGATTGAGTGATTGAGTGCTTGTGTGATTGTGTGATTGTGTGATTGTGATTGTGTGATTGTGATTGTGTGATCGTGATTGTGTGAACGTGATTGTGTGATCGTGATTGTGTGATCGTGATTGTGTGATTGCGCGATTGTGATTGTGTGATTGTGTGATTGTGTGATTGTGTGATTGTGTGAATGTGTGATTGTGTGACCGTGATTGTGTGATTGATGATTGTGTGATTGTGTGATTGTATGATTGTGTGATTGTGTGATTGTGTGATTGTGTGATTGTGTGATTGTGTGATTGAGTGATTGTGTGATTGTGTGATTGTGTGAATGTGTGATTGCGTGATCGTGTGATTGTGTGATCGTGTGATCGTTTGATCGTGTGATTGTGTGATTGTGTGATTTTGCGATTGTGTGATTGTGTGATTGTGTGATTGTGTGAGTGTGTGATTGTGTGATTGTGTGATTGAGTGATTCTGTGCTTGTGTGATTGTGTGGTTGTGAGATTGTGTGATTGTGTGATTAGGTGATTGTGTGATTGTGTGATTGTGTGGTTGTGCGATTGTGTGATTGTGTGATTGTGTGATTGTGTGATTGTGTGATTGTGTGGTTGTGTGATTGTGTGATTGTGTGATTGTGTAATTGTGTGATTGTGTAATTGTGACTGTGTGATTGTGACTGTGTGATTGTGTGAGTGTGTGATTGTGTGATTGAGTGATTGTGTGCTTGTGTGATTGTGTGGTTGTGTGGTTGTGTGATTGTGTGATTGTGTGATTGTGTGATTGTGTGATTGTGTGATTGTGTGATTGTGTGATTGTGTGATTGTGTGATTGTGTGATTGTGGGATTGTGTGATTGTGTGATTGTGACTGTGTGATTGTGTGAGTGTGTGATTGTGTGATTGAGTGATTGTGTGCTTGTATGGTTGTGTGGTTGTGTGGTTGTGTGATTGTCTGATTGTGTGATTGTGTGATTGTGTGATTGTGTGACTGTGTGATTGTGTGATTGTGTAATTGTGATTGTGCGATTGTGATTGTGTGATTGTGTGATTGTGTGATTGTGTGATTGTGTGATTGTGTAATTGTGAGATTGTGTGATTGTGTGCTTGTGTGATTGTGTGATTGTGATTGTGTGATTGTGATTGTGTGATTGTGATTGTGTGATTGTGATTGTGTGGTTGTGATTGTGTGATTGTGACTGTGTGATTGTGTGAGTGTGTGATTGTGTGATTGAGTGATTGTGTGCTTGTGTGATTGTGTGGTTGTGAGATTGTGTGATTGTGTGATTAGGTGATTGTGTGATTAGGTGATTGTGTGATTGTGTGATTGTGTGATTGTGTGATTGTGTGATTGTGTGATTGTGTGATTGTGTGATTGTGTGATTGTGTGATTGTGTGATTGTAGGATTGTGTGATTGTGTGATTGTGACTGTGTGATTGTGTGAGTGTGTGATTGTGTGATTGAGTGATTGTGTGCTTGTATGGTTGTGTGGTTGTGTGGTTGTGTGATTGCCTGATTGTGTGATTGTGTGGTTGTGTGATTGTGTGACTGTGTGATTGTGTGATTGTGTAATTGTGATTGTGCGATTGTGATTGTGTGATTGTGTGATTGTGTGATTGTGTGATTGTGTGATTGTGTAATTGTGATATTGTGTGATTGTGTGCTTGTGTGATTGTGTGATTGTGATTGTGTGATTGTGATTGTGTGATTGTGATTGTGTGGTTGTGATTGTGTGATTGTGACTGTGTGATTGTGTGAGTGTGTGATTGTGTGATTGAGTGATTGTGTGCTTGTGTGATTGTGTGGTTGTGAGATTGTGTGATTGTGTGATTAGGTGATTGTGTGATTAGGTGATTGTGTGATTGTGTGATTGTGTGATTGTGTGATTGTGTGATTGAGTGATTGTGCGATTGTGTGATTGTGTGATTGTGTGATTGTGTAATTGTGATTGTGTGATTGTGTGATTGTGCGATTGTGTGATTGTGCGATTGTGTGATTGTGTGATTGTGTGATTGTGTGATTGTGTGATTGTGTGATTATGTGATTGTGTGATTGTGTGATTGTGTGATTGTGTGATTGTGTGATTGAGTGATTGAGTGCTTGTGTGATTGTGTGATTGTGTGATTGTGATTGTGTGATTGTGATTGTGTGATCGTGATTGTGTGAACGTGATTGTGTGATCGTGATTGTGTGATCGTGATTGTGTGATTGCGCGATTGTGATTGTGTGATTGTGTGATTGTGTGATTGTGTGATTGTGTGAATGTGTGATTGTGTGACCGTGATTGTGTGATTGATGATTGTGTGATTGTGTGATTGTATGATTGTGTGATTGTGTGATTGTGTGATTGTGTGATTGTGTGATTGTGTGATTGAGTGATTGTGTGATTGTGTGATTGTGTGAATGTGTGATTGCGTGATCGTGTGATTGTGTGATCGTGTGATCGTTTGATCGTGTGATTGTGTGATTGTGTGATTTTGCGATTGTGTGATTGTGTGATTGTGTGATTGTGTGAGTGTGTGATTGTGTGATTGTGTGATTGAGTGATTCTGTGCTTGTGTGATTGTGTGGTTGTGAGATTGTGTGATTGTGTGATTAGGTGATTGTGTGATTGTGTGATTGTGTGGTTGTGCGATTGTGTGATTGTGTGATTGTGTGATTGTGTGATTGTGTGATTGTGTGGTTGTGTGATTGTGTGATTGTGTGATTGTGTAATTGTGTGATTGTGTAATTGTGACTGTGTGATTGTGACTGTGTGATTGTGTGAGTGTGTGATTGTGTGATTGAGTGATTGTGTGCTTGTGTGATTGTGTGGTTGTGTGGTTGTGTGATTGTGTGATTGTGTGATTGTGTGATTGTGTGATTGTGTGATTGTGTGATTGTGTGATTGTGTGATTGTGTGATTGTGTGATTGTGGGATTGTGTGATTGTGTGATTGTGACTGTGTGATTGTGTGAGTGTGTGATTGTGTGATTGAGTGATTGTGTGCTTGTATGGTTGTGTGGTTGTGTGGTTGTGTGATTGTCTGATTGTGTGATTGTGTGATTGTGTGATTGTGTGACTGTGTGATTGTGTGATTGTGTAATTGTGATTGTGCGATTGTGATTGTGTGATTGTGTGATTGTGTGATTGTGTGATTGTGTGATTGTGTAATTGTGAGATTGTGTGATTGTGTGCTTGTGTGATTGTGTGATTGTGATTGTGTGATTGTGATTGTGTGATTGTGATTGTGTGATTGTGATTGTGTGGTTGTGATTGTGTGATTGTGACTGTGTGATTGTGTGAGTGTGTGATTGTGTGATTGAGTGATTGTGTGCTTGTGTGATTGTGTGGTTGTGAGATTGTGTGATTGTGTGATTAGGTGATTGTGTGATTAGGTGATTGTGTGATTGTGTGATTGTGTGATTGTGTGATTGTGTGATTGTGTGATTGTGCGATTGTGTGATTGTGTGATTGTGTGATTGTGTAATTGTGATTGTGTGATTGTGTGATTGTGCGATTGTGTGATTGTGCGATTGTGTGATTGTGTGATTGTGTGATTGTGTGATTGTGTGATTGTGTGATTATGTGATTGTGTGATTGTGTGATTGTGTGATTGTGTGATTGTGTGATTGAGTGATGGCGTGCTTGTGTGATTGTGTGATTGTGATTGTGTGATTGTGATTGTGTGATCGTGATTGTGTGAACGTGATTGTGTGATCGTGATTGTGTGATCGTGATTGTGTGATTGCGTGATTGTGATTGTGTGATTGTGTGATTGTGTGATTGTGTGATTGTGTGATTGTGTGAATGTGTGATTGTGTGACCGTGATTGTGTGATTGATGATTGTGTGATTGTGTGATTGTGTGATTGTGTGATTGTGTGATTGTGTGAATGTGTGATTGTGTGACCGTGATTGTGTGATTGATGATTGTGTGATTGTGTGATTGTGTGATTGTGTGATTGTGTGATTGTGTGATTGTGTGATTGTGTGATTGTGTGATTGTGTGATTGAGTGATTGTGTGATTGTGTGATTGTGTGAATGTGTGATTGCGTGATCGTGTGATTGTGTGATCGTGTGATCGTTTGATCGTGTGATTGTGTGATTTTGCGATTGTGTGATTGTGTGATTGTGTGAGTGTGTGATTGTGTGATTGTGTGATTGAGTGATTCTGTGCTTGTGTGATTGTGTGGTTGTGAGATTGTGTGATTGTGTGATTAGGTGATTGTGTGATTGTGTGATTGTGTGGTTGTGTGATTGTGTGATTGTGTGATTGTGTGATTGTGTGATTGTGTGATTGTGTGGTTGTGTGATTGTGTGATTGTGTGATTGTGTAATTGTGTGATTGTGTGATTGTGACTGTGTGATTGTGTGAGTGTGTGATTGTGTGATTGAGTGATTGTGTGCTTGTGTGATTGTGTGGTTGTGTGGTTGTGTGATTGTGTGATTGTGTGATTGTGTGATTGTGTGATTGTGTGATTGTGTGATTGTGTGATTGTGTGATTGTGTGATTGTGGGATTGTGTGATTGTGTGATTGTGACTGTGTGATTGTGTGAGTGTGTGATTGTGTGATTGAGTGATTGTGTGCTTGTATGGTTGTGTGGTTGTGTGGTTGTGTGATTGTCTGATTGTGTGATTGTGTGATTGTGTGATTGTGTGATTGTGTGACTGTGTGATTGTGTGATTGTGTAATTGTGATTGTGCGATTGTGATTGTGTGATTGTGTGATTGTGTGATTGTGTGATTGTGTGATTGTGTAATTGTGAGATTGTGTGATTGTGTGCTTGTGTGATTGTGTGATTGTGATTGTGTGATTGTGATTGTGTGATTGTGATTGTGTGATTGTGATTGTGTGGTTGTGATTGTGTGATTGTGACTGTGTGATTGTGTGAGTGTGTGATTGTGTGATTGAGTGATTGTGTGCTTGTGTGATTGTGTGGTTGTGAGATTGTGTGATTGTGTGATTAGGTGATTGTGTGATTAGGTGATTGTGTGATTTTGTGATTGTGTGATTGTGTGATTGTGTGATTGTGCGATTGTGTGATTGTGTGATTGTGTGATTGTGTAATTGTGATTGTGTAATTGTGATTGTGTAATTGTGATTGTGTGATTGTGTGATTGTGCGATTGTGTGATTGTGCGATTGTGTGATTGTGTGATTGTGTGATTGTGTGATTGTGTGATTGTGTGATTGTGTGATTGTGTGATTGTGTGATTGTGTGATTGTGTGATTGTGTGATTGTGTGATTGAGTGATTGAGTGCTTGTGTGATTGTGTGATTGTGTGATTGTGATTGTGTGATTGTGATTGTGTGATTGTGATTGTGTGATTGTGATTGTGTGATTGTGATTGTGTGATTGTGATTGTGTGATTGTGATTGTGTGATTGTGATTGTGTGATTGTGATTGTGTGATTGTGATTGTGTGATTGTGATTGTGTGATTGTGATTGTGTGATTGTGATTGTGTGATTGTGATTGTGTGATTGTGATTGTGTGATTGTGATTGTGTGATTGTGATTGTGTGATTGTGATTGTGTGATTGTGATTGTGTGATTGTGATTGTGTGATTGTGATTGTGTGATTGTGATTGTGTGATTGTGATTGTGTGATTGTGATTGTGTGATTGTGATTGTGTGATTGTGATTGTGTGATTGTGATTGTGTGATTGTGATTGTGTGATTGTGATTGTGTGATTGTGATTGTGTGATTGTGATTGTGTGATTGTGATTGTGTGATTGTGATTGTGTGATTGTGATTGTGTGATTGTGATTGTGTGATTGTGATTGTGTGATTGTGATTGTGTGATTGTGATTGTGTGATTGTGATTGTGTGATTGTGATTGTGTGATTGTGATTGTGTGATTGTGATTGTGTGATTGTGGTTGTGTGATTGTGATTGTGTGATTGTGATTGTGTGATTGTGATTGTGTGATTGTGATTGTGTGATTGTGATTGTGTGATTGTGATTGTGTGATTGTGATTGTGTGATTGTGATTGTGTGATTGTGGTTGTGTGATTGTGATTGTGTGATTGTGATTGTGTGATTGTGATTGTGTGATTGTGATTGTGTGATTGTGATTGTGTGATTGTGATTGTGTGATTGTGATTGTGTGATTGTGATTGTGTGATTGTGATTGTGTGATTGTGATTGTGTGATTGTGATTGTGTGATTGTGATTGTGTGATTGTGATTGTGTGATTGTGATTGTGTGATTGTGATTGTGTGATTGTGATTGTGTGATTGTGATTGTGTGATTGTGATTGTGTGATTGTGATTGTGTGATTGTGATTGTGTGATTGTGATTGTGTGATTGTGATTGTGTGATTGTGATTGTGTGATTGTGATTGTGTGATTGTGATTGTGTGATTGTGATTGTGTGATTGTGATTGTGTGATTGTGATTGTGTGATTGTGATTGTGTGATTGTGATTGTGTGATTGTGATTGTGTGATTGTGATTGTGTGATTGTGATTGTGTGATTGTGATTGTGTGATTGTGATTGTGTGATTGTGATTGTGTGATTGTGATTGTGTGATTGTGATTGTGTGATTGTGATTGTGTGATTGTGATTGTGTGATTGTGTGATTGTGTGATTGTGTGATTGTGTGATTGTGTGATTGTGTGATTGTGTGATTGTGTGATTGTGTGATTGTGTGATTGTGTGATTGTGTGATTGTGTGATTGTGTGATTGTGTGATTGTGTGATTGTGTGATTGTGTGATTGTGTGATTGTGTGATTGTGTGATTGTGTGATTGTGTGATTGTGTGATTGTGTGATTGTGTGATTGTGTGATTGTGTGATTGTGTGATTGTGTGATTGTGTGATTGTGTGATTGTGTGATTGTGTGATTGTGTGATTGTGTGATTGTGTGATTGTGTGATTGTGTGATTGTGTGATTGTGTGATTGTGTGATTGTCTGATTGTGTGATTGTGTGATTGAGTGATTGTGTGATTGTGTGATTGTGTGAATGTGTGATTGTGTGACCGTGATTGTCTGATTGTGTGATTGTGTGATTGTGTGATTTTGTGGTTGTGTGATTGTGTGATTGTGTGATTGTGTGATTGTGTGATTGTGTGATTGTGTGATTGTGTGATTGTGTGATTGTGTGATTGTGTGATTGTGTGATTGTGTGAATGTGTGATAGTGTGATTGTGTGATTGTGTGATTGTGTGGTTGTGTGACCGTGATTGTGTGATCGTGATTGTGTGATCGTGATTGTGTGATCGTGATTGTGTGATCGTGATTGTGTGATTGCGTGATTGCGATTGTGTGATTGTGTGACTGTGTGATTGTGTGATTGTGTGATTGTGTGATTGTGTGATTGTGTGATTGTGTGATTGTGTGATTGTGTGATTGTGTGATTGTGTGATTGTGTGTTTGTGTGATTGTGTGATTGTGTGATTGTGTGATTGTGTGATTGTGTGATTGAGTGGTTGTGTGATTGTGTGATCGTGTGATTGTGTGATTGTGTGATTGTGTGATTGTGTGGTTGTGTGACCGTGATTGTGTGATCGTGATTGTGTGAACGTGATTGTGTGATCGTGATTGTGTGATCGTGATTGTGTGATTGCGTGATTGATGTTTGTGTGATTGTGTGATTGTGTGATTGTGTGATTGTGTGATTGTGTGATTGAGTGATTGTGTGATTGTGTGATTGTGTGATTGTGTGATTGTGTGATTGTGTGATTGTGTGATTGTGTGATTGAGTGATTGTGTGATTGTGTGATTGTGTGAATGTGTGATTGCGTGATCGTGTGATTGTGTGATCGTGTGATCGTTTGATCGTGTGATTGTGTGATTGTGTGATTTTGCGATTGTGTGATTGTGTGATTGTGTGATTGTGTGAGTGTGTGATTGTGTGATTGTGTGATTGTGTGGTTGTGTGATTGTGTGATTGTGTGATTGTGTGAGTGTGTGATTGTGTGATTGTGTGATTGAGTGATTCTGTGCTTGTGTGATTGTGTGGTTGTGAGATTGTGTGATTGTGTGATTAGGTGATTGTGTGATTGTGTGATTGTGTGATTGTGTGATTGTGTGATTGTGTGATTGTGTGATTGTGTGATTGTGTGATTGTGTGGTTGTGTGATTGTGTGATTGTGTGATTGTGTAATTGTGTGATTGTGTGATTGTGACTGTGTGATTGTGTGAGTGTGTGATTGTGTGATTGAGTGATTGTGTGCTTGTGTGATTGTGTGGTTGTGTGGTTGTGTGATTGTGTGATTGTGTGATTGTGTGATTGTGTGATTGGGTGATTGTGTGATTGCGTGATTGTGTGATTCTGTGATTGTGTGATTGTGTGATTGTGTGAATGTGTGATTGTGTGACCGTGATTGTCTGATTGTGTGATTGTGTGATTGTGTGATTTTGTGGTTGTGTGATTGTGTGATTGTGTGATTGTGTGATTGTGTGATTGTGTGATTGTGTGATTGTGTGATTGTGTGATTGTGTGATTGTGTGATTGTGTGATTGTGTGATTGTGTGATTGTGTGATTGTGTGATTGTGTGATTGTGTGAATGTGTGATAGTGTGATTGTGTGATTGTGTGATTGTGTGGTTGTGTGACCGTGATTGTGTGATCGTGATTGTGTGATCGTGATTGTGTGATCGTGATTGTGTGATTGCGTGATTGCGATTGTGTGATTGTGTGACTGTGTGATTGTGTGATTGTGTGATTGTGTGATTGTGTGATTGTGTGATTGTGTGATTGTGTGATTGTGTGATTGTGTGATTGTGTGATTGAGTGGTTGTGTGACTGTGTGATCGTGTGATTGTGTGATTGTGTGATTGTGTGGTTGTGTGACCGCGATTGTGTGACCGTGATTGTGTGATCGTGATTGTGTGAACGTGATTGTGTGATCGTGATTGTGTGATTGCGTGATTGTGATTGTGTGATTGTGTGATTGTGTGATTGTGTGAATGTGTGATTGTGTGACCGTGATTGTGTGATTGATGATTGTGTGATTGTGTGATCGTGTGATTGTGTGATTGTGTGATTGTGTGATTGTGTGATTGTGTGATTGTGTGATTGAGTGATTGTGTGATTGTGTGATTGTGTGAATGTGTGATTGCGTGATCGTGTGAGTGTGTGATCGTGTGATCGTTTGATCGTGTGATCGTTTGATCGTGTGATTGTGTGATTGTGTGATTTTGCGATTGTGTGATTGTGTGATTGTGTGATTGTTTGAGTGTGTGATTGTGTGATTGTGTGATTGTGTGATTGTGTGATTGTGTGATTGTGTGATTGTGTGATTGTGTGAGTGTGTGATTGTGTGATTGTGTGATTGTGTGATTGAGTGATTCTGTGCTTGTGTGATTGTGTGGTTGTGAGATTGTGTGATTGTGTGATTAGGTGATTGTGTGATTGTGTGATTGTGTGATTGTGTGATTGTGTGATTGTGTGCTTGTGTGATTGTGTGATTGTGTGATTGTGTGGTTGTGTGATTGTGTGATTGTGTGATTGTGTAATTGTGTGATTGTGTGATTGTGACTGTGTGATTGTGTGAGTGTGTGATTGTGTGATTGAGTGATTGTGTGCTTGTGTGATTGTGTGGTTGTGTGGTTGTGTGATTGTGTGATTGTGTGATTGTGTGATTGTGTGATTGTGTGATTGTGTGATTGTATGATTGTGGGATTGTGTGATTGTGTGATTGTGACTGTGTGATTGTGTGAGTGTGTGATTGTGTGATTGAGTGATTGTGTGATTGTGTGGTTGTGTGATTGTCTGATTGTGTGATTGTGTGATTGTGTGATTGTGATTGTGTGATTGTGATTGTGTGATTGTGATTGTGTGATTGTGATTGTGTGATTGTGATTGTGTGATTGTGATTGTGTGATTGTGATTGTGTGATTGTGATTGTGTGATTGTGATTGTGTGATTGTGATTGTGTGATTGTGATTGTGTGATTGTGATTGTGTGATTGTGATTGTGTGATTGTGATTGTGTGATTGTGATTGTGTGATTGTGATTGTGTGATTGTGATTGTGTGATTGTGATTGTGTGATTGTGATTGTGTGATTGTGATTGTGTGATTGTGATTGTGTGAATGTGATTGTGTGATTGTGATTGTGTGATTGTGATTGTGTGATTGTGATTGTGTGATTGTGATTGTGTGATTGTGATTGTGTGATTGTGATTGTGTGATTGTGATTGTGTGATTGTGATTGTGTGATTGTGATTGTGTGATTGTGATTGTGTGATTGTGATTGTGTGATTGTGATTGTGTGATTGTGATTGTGTGATTGTGATTGTGTGATTGTGATTGTGTGATTGTGATTGTGTGATTGTGATTGTGTGATTGTGATTGTGTGATTGTGATTGTGTGATTGTGATTGTGTGATTGTGATTGTGTGATTGTGATTGTGTGATTGTGATTGTGTGATTGTGATTGTGTGATTGTGATTGTGTGATTGTGATTGTGTGATTGTGATTGTGTGATTGTGATTGTGTGATTGTGATTGTGTGATTGTGATTGTGTGATTGTGATTGTGTGATTGTGATTGTGTGATTGTGATTGTGTGATTGTGATTGTGTGATTGTGATTGTGTGATTGTGATTGTGTGATTGTGATTGTGTGATTGTGATTGTGTGATTGTGATTGTGTGATTGTGATTGTGTGATTGTGATTGTGTGATTGTGATTGTGTGATTGTGATTGTGTGATTGTGATTGTGTGATTGTGATTGTGTGATTGTGATTGTGTGATTGTGATTGTGTGATTGTGATTGTGTGATTGTGATTGTGTGATTGTGATTGTGTGATTGTGATTGTGTGATTGTGATTGTGTGATTGTGATTGTGTGATTGTGATTGTGTGATTGTGATTGTGTGATTGTGATTGTGTGATTGTGATTGTGTGATTGTGATTGTGTGATTGTGATTGTGTGATTGTGATTGTGTGATTGTGATTGTGTGATTGTGATTGTGTGATTGTGATTGTGTGATTGTGATTGTGTGATTGTGATTGTGTGATTGGGATTGTGTGATTGTGATTGTGTGATTGTGATTGTGTGATTGTGATTGTGTGATTGTGATTGTGTGATTGTGATTGTGTGATTGTGATTGTGTGATTGTGATTGTGTGATTGTGATTGTGTGATTGTGATTGTGTGATTGTGATTGTGTGATTGTGATTGTGTGATTGTGATTGTGTGATTGCGATTGTGTGATTGCGATTGTGTGATTCCGATTGTGTGATTGCGATTGTGTGATTGCGATTGTGTGATTGCGATTGTGTGATTGCGATTGTGTGATTGCGATTGTGTGATTGCGATTGTGTGATTGCGATTGTGTGATTGCGATTGTGTGATTGCGATTGTGTGATTGCGATTGTGTGATTGCGATTGTGTGATTGCGATTGTGTGATTGCGATTGTGTGATTGGGATTGTGTGATTGTGATTGTGTGATTGTGATTGTGTGATTGTGATTGTGTGATTGTGATTGTGTGATTGTGATTGTGTGATTGTGATTGTGTGATTGTGATTGTGTGATTGTGATTGTGTGATTGTGTGATTGTGTGATTGTGATTGTGTGATTGTGATTGTGTGATTGTGATTGTGTGATTGTGATTGTGTGATTGTGATTGTGTGATTGTGATTGTGTGATTGTGATTGTGTGATTGTGATTGTGTGATTGTGATTGTGTGATTGTGATTGTGTGATTGTGATTGTGTGATTGTGATTGTGTGATTGTGATTGTGTGATTGTGATTGTGTGATTGTGATTGTGTGATTGTGAATGTGTGATTGTGATTGTGTGATTGTGATTGTGTGATTGTGATGGTGTGATTGTGATTGTGTGATTGTGATTGTGTGATTGTGATTGTGTGATTGTGATTGTGTGATTGTGATTGTGTGATTGTGATTGTGTGATTGTGATTGTGTGATTGTGATTGTGTGATTGTGATTGTGTGATTGTGATTGTGTGATTGTGATTGTGTGATGGTGATTGTGTGATGGTGATTGTGTGATTGTGATTGTGTGATTGTGATTGTGTGATTGTGATTGTGTGATTGTGATTGTGTGATTGTGATTGTGTGATTGTGATTGTGTGATTGTGATTGTGTGATTGTGATTGTGTGATTGTGATTGTGTGATTGTGATTGTGTGATTGTGATTGTGTGATTGTGATTGTGTGATTGTGATTGTGTGATTGTGATTGTGTGATTGTGATTGTGTGATTGTGATTGTGTGATTGTGATTGTGTGATTGTGATTGTGTGATTGTGATTGTGTGATTGTGTGATTGTGTGATTGTGTGATTGTGTGATTGTGTGATTGTGTGATTGTGTGATTGTGTGATTGTGTGATTGTGTGATTGTGTGATTGTGTGATTGTGTGATTGTGTGATTGTGTGATTGTGTGATTGTGTGATTGTGTGATTGTGTGATTGTGTGATTGTGTGATTGTGTGATTGTGATTGTGTGATTGTGATTGTGTGATTGTGATTGTGTGATTGTGATTGTGTGATTGTGATTGTGTGATTGTGATTGTGTGATTGTGATTGTGTGATTGTGATTGTGTGATTGTGTGATTGTGTGATTGTGTGATTGTGTGATTGTGTGATTGTGTGATTGTGTGATTGTGTGATTGTGTGATTGTGTGGTTGTGTGGTTGTGTGATTGTGTGATTGTGTGATTGTGTGCTTGTATGATTGTGCGGTTGTGTGGTTGTGTGATTGTGTGATTGTGTGATTGCGATTGTGTGATTGCGATTGTGTGATTGCGATTGTGTGATTGCGATTGTGTGATTGCGATTGTGTGATTGCGATTGTGTGATTGCGATTGTGTGATTGCGATTGTGTGATTGCGATTGTGTGATTGCGATTGTGTGATTGCGATTGTGTGATTGCGATTGTGTGATTGCGATTGTGTGATTGCGATTGTGTGATTGCGATTGTGTGATTGCGATTGTGTGATTGCGATTGTGTGATTGCGATTGTGTGATTGCGATTGTGTGATTGCGATTGTGTGATTGCGATTGTGTGATTGCGATTGTGTGATTGCGATTGTGTGATTGCGATTGTGTGATTGCGATTGTGTGATTGCGATTGTGTGATTGCGATTGTGTGATTGCGATTGTGTGATTGGGATTGTGTGATTGTGATTGTGTGATTGTGATTGTGTGATTGTGATTGTGTGATTGTGATTGTGTGATTGTGATTGTGTGATTGTGATTGTGTGATTGTGATTGTGTGATTGTGATTGTGTGATTGTGATTGTGTGATTGTGATTGTGTGATTGTGATTGTGTGATTGGGATTGTGTGATTGGGATTGTGTGATTGGGATTGTGTGATTGTGATTGTGTGATTGTGATTGTGTGATTGTGATTGTGTGATTGTGATTGTGTGATTGTGATTGTGTGATTGTGATTGTGTGATTGTGATTGTGTGATTGTGATTGTGTGATGGTGATTGTGTGATGGTGATTGTGTGATGGTGATTGTGTGATTGTGATTGTGTGATTGTGATTGTGTGATTGTGATTGTGTGATTGTGATTGTGTGATTGTGATTGTGTGATTGTGATTGTGTGATTGTGATTGTGTGATTGTGATTGTGTGATTGTGATTGTGTGATTGTGATTGTGTGATTGTGATTGTGTGATTGTGATTGTGTGATTGTGATTGTGTGATTGTGATTGTGTGATTGTGATTGTGTGATTGTGATTGTGTGATTGTGATTGTGTGATTGTGATTGTGTGATTGTGATTGTGTGATTGTGATTGTGTGATTGTGATTGTGTGATTGTGATTGTGTGATTGTGTGATTGTGATTGTGTGATTGTGATTGTGTGATTGTGATTGTGTGATTGTGATTGTGTGATTGTGATTGTGTGATTGTGATTGTGTGATTGTGATTGTGTGATTGTGATTGTGTGATTGTGATTGTGTGATTGTGATTGTGTGATTGTGATTGTGTGATTGTGATTGTGTGATTGTGATTGTGTGATTGTGATTGTGTGATTGTGATTGTGTGATTGTGATTGTGTGATTGTGATTGTGTGATTGTGATTGTGTGATTGTGATTGTGTGATTGTGATTGTGTGATTGTGATTGTGTGATTGTGATTGTGTGATTGTGATTGTGTGATTGTGATTGTGTGATTGTGATTGTGTGATTGTGATTGTGTGATTGTGATTGTGTGATTGTGATTGTGTGATTGTGATTGTGTGATTGTGATTGTGTGATTGTGATTGTGTGATTGTGATTGTGTGATTGTGATTGTGTGATTGTGATTGTGTGATTGTGATTGTGTGATTGTGATTGTGTGATTGTGATTGTGTGATTGTGATTGTGTGATTGTGATTGTGTGATTGTGATTGTGTGATTGTGATTGTGTGATTGTGATTGTGTGATTGTGATTGTGTGATTGTGATTGTGTGATTGTGATTGTGTGATTGTGATTGTGTGATTGTGATTGTGTGATTGTGATTGTGTGATTGTGATTGTGTGATTGTGATTGTGTGATTGTGATTGTGTGATTGTGATTGTGTGATTGTGATTGTGTGATTGTGATTGTGTGATTGTGATTGTGTGATTGTGATTGTGTGATTGTGATTGTGTGATTGTGATTGTGTGATTGTGATTGTGTGATTGTGATTGTGTGATTGTGATTGTATGATTGTGTGATTGTGTGATTGTGTGATTGTGTGATTGTGTGATTGTGTGATTGTGATTGTGTGATTGTGTGATTGTGTGATTGTGTGATTGTGTGATTGTGTGATTGTGTGATTGTGTGATTGTGTGATTGTGTGATTGTGTGATTGTGTGATTGTGTGATTGTGTGATTGTGTGATGGTGTGATTGTGTGATTGTGTGATTGTGTGATTGTGTGATTGTGACTGTGTGATTGTGTGAGTGTGTGATTGTATGATTGAGTGATTGTGTGCTTGTGTGATTGTGTGGTTGTGTGGTTGTGTGATTGTGTGATTGTGTGATTGTGTGATTGTGTGATTGTGTGATGGTGTGATTGTGTGATTGAGTGGTCGTGTGACTGTGTGATCGTGTGATTGTGTGATTGTGTGATTGTGTGGTTGTGTGACCGCGATTGTGTGACCGTGATTGTGTGATCGTGATTGTGTGAACGTGATTGTGTGATCGTGATTGTGTGATCGTGATTGTGTGATTGCGTGATTGTGATTGTGTGATTGTGTGATTGTGTGATTGTGTGAATGTGTGAGTGTGTGACCGTGATTGTGTGATTGATGATTGTGTGATTGTGTGATTGTGTGATTGTGTGATTGTGTGATTGTGTGATTGTGTGATTGTGTGATTGTGTGATTGAGTGATTGTGTGATTGTGTGATTGTGTGATTGTGTGAATGTGTGATTGCGTGATCGTGTGATTGTGTGATCGTGTGATCGTTTGATCGTGTGATTGTGTGATTGTGTGATTTTGCGATTGTGTGATTGTGTGATTGTGTGATTGTGTGAGTGTGTGATTGTGTGATTGTGTGATTGTGTGATTGTGTGATTGTGTGATTGTGTGAGTGTGTGATTGTGTGATTGTGTGATTGAGTGATTCTGTGCTTGTGTGATTGTGTGGTTGTGAGATTGTGTGATTGTGTGATTAGGTGATTGTGTGATTGTGTGATTGTGTGATTGTGTGATTGTGTGATTGTGTGCTTGTGTGATTGTGTGATTGTGTGATTGTGTGGTTGTGTGATTGTGTGATTGTGTGATTGTGTAATTGTGTGATTGTGTGATTGTGACTGTGTGATTGTGTGAGTGTGTGATTGTGTGATTGAGTGATTGTGTGCTTGTGTGATTGTGTGGTTGTGTGGTTGTGTGATTGTGTGATTGTGTGATTGTGTGATTGTGTGATTGTGTGATTGTGTGATTGTGGGATTGTGTGATTGTGTGATTGTGACTGTGTGATTGTGTGAGTGTGTGATTGTGTGATTGAGTGATTGTGTGCTTGTATGGTTGTGTGGTTGTGTGGTTGTGTGATTGTCTGATTGTGTGATTGTGTGATTGTGTGATTGTGATTGAGTGATTGTGATTCTGTGATTGTGATTGTGTGATTGTGATTGTGTGATTGTGATTGTGTGATTGTGATTGTGTGATTGTGATTGTGTGATTGTGATTGTGTGATTGTGATTGTGTGATTGTGATTGTGTGATTGTGATTGTGTGATTGTGATTGTGTGATCGTGATTGTGTGATCGTGATTGTGTGATCGTGATTGTGTGATCGTGATTGTGTGATCGTGATTGTGTGATCGTGATTGTGTGATCGTGATTGCGTGATCGTGATTGCGTGATGGTGATTGTGTGATTGTGATTGTGTGATTGTGATTGTGTGATTGTGATTGTGTGATTGTGATTGTGTGATTGTGATTGTGTGATTGTGATTGTGTGATTGTGATTGTGTGATTGTGATTGTGTGATTGTGATTGTGTGATTGTGTGATTGTGTGATTGTGTGATTGTGTGATGGTGCGATTGTGCGATTGTGTGATTGTGTGATTGTGTGATTGTGTGATTGTATGATTGTGTGATTGTGTGATTGTGTGATTGTGTGATTGTGTGATTGTGATTGTGTGATTGTGATTGTGTGATTGTGATTGTGTGATTGTGATTGTGTGATTGTGATTGTGTGATTGTGATTGTGTGATTGTGATTGTGTGATTGTGATTGTGTGATTGTGATTGTGTGATTGTGGTTGTGTGATTGTGGTTGTGTGATTGTGATTGTGTGATTGTGATTGTGTGATTGTGATTGTGTGATTGTGATTGTGTGATTGTGTGATTGTGTGATTGTGTGATTGTGTGATGGTGTGATTGTGCGATTGTGTGATTGTGTGATTGTGTGATTGTGTGATTGTATGATTGTGTGATTGTGTGATTGTGTGATTGTGTGATTGTGTGATTGTGTGCTTGTGTGATTGTGTGATTGTGTGATTGTGTGATTGTGTGATTGTGTGATTGTGTGATTGTGTGATTGTGTGATTGTGTGATTGTGTGATTGTGTGATTGTGTGATTGTGTGATTGTGTGATTGTGTGATTGTGTGATGGTGTGATTGTGTGATTGAGTGGTCGTGTGACTGTGTGATCGTGTGATTGTGTGATTGTGTGATTGTGTGGTTGTGTGACCGCGATTGTGTGACCGTGATTGTGTGATCGTGATTGTGTGAACGTGATTGTGTGATCGTGATTGTGTGATCGTGATTGTGTGATTGCGTGATTGTGATTGTGCGATTGTGTGATTGTGTGATTGTGTGATTGTGTGATTGTATGATTGTGTGATTGTGTGATTGTGTGATTGTGTGATTGTGTGATTGTGATTGTGTGATTGTGATTGTGTGATTGTGATTGTGTGATTGTGATTGTGTGATTGTGATTGTGTGATTGTGATTGTGTGATTGTGATTGTGTGATTGTGATTGTGTGATTGTGATTGTGTGATTGTGATTGTGTGATTGTGGTTGTGTGATTGTGATTGTGTGATTGTGATTGTGTGATTGTGATTGTGTGATTGTGATTGTGTGATTGTGTGATTGTGTGATTGTGTGATTGTGTGATGGTGTGATTGTGCGATTGTGTGATTGTGTGATTGTGTGATTGTGTGATTGTATGATTGTGTGATTGTGTGATTGTGTGATTGTGTGATTGTGTGATTGTGTGCTTGTGTGATTGTGTGATTGTGTGATTGTGTGATTGTGTGATTGTGTGATTGTGTGATTGTGTGATTGTGTGATTGTGTGATTGTGTGATTGTGTGATTGTGTGATTGTGTGATTGTGTGATTGTGTGATTGTGTGATGGTGTGATTGTGTGATTGAGTGGTCGTGTGACTGTGTGATCGTGTGATTGTGTGATTGTGTGATTGTGTGGTTGTGTGACCGCGATTGTGTGACCGTGATTGTGTGATCGTGATTGTGTGAACGTGATTGTGTGATCGTGATTGTGTGATCGTGATTGTGTGATTGCGTGATTGTGATTGTGTGATTGTGTGATTGTGTGATTGTGTGAATGTGTGAGTGTGTGACCGTGATTGTGTGATTGATGATTGTGTGATTGTGTGATTGTGTGATTGTGTGATTGTGTGATTGTGTGATTGTGTGATTGTGTGATTGTGTGATTGAGTGATTGTGTGATTGTGTGATTGTGTGATTGTGTGAATGTGTGATTGCGTGATCGTGTGATTGTGTGATCGTGTGATCGTTTGATCGTGTGATTGTGTGATTGTGTGATTTTGCGATTGTGTGATTGTGTGATTGTGTGATTGTGTGAGTGTGTGATTGTGTGATTGTGTGATTGTGTGATTGTGTGATTGTGTGATTGTGTGAGTGTGTGATTGTGTGATTGTGTGATTGAGTGATTCTGTGCTTGTGTGATTGTGTGGTTGTGAGATTGTGTGATTGTGTGATTAGGTGATTGTGTGATTGTGTGATTGTGTGATTGTGTGATTGTGTGATTGTGTGCTTGTGTGATTGTGTGATTGTGTGGTTGTGTGATTGTGTGATTGTGTGATTGTGTGATTGTGTGATTGTGTGATTGTGATTGTGTGATTCTGTGATTGTGTGATTGTGTGATTTTGTGATTGTGTGATTGTGTGATTGCGTGATTGTGTGATTGCGTGATTGTGTGATTGCGTGATTGTGTGATTGTGTGATTGTGTGATTGTGTGATTGTGTGATTGTGTGATTGTGTGATTGTGTGATTGTGTGAGTGTGTGATTGTGTGATTGTGTGATTGAGTGATTCTGTGCTTGTGTGATTGTGTGGTTGTGAGATTGTGTGATTGTGTGATTAGGTGATTGTGTGATTGTGTGATTGTGTGATTGTGTGATTGTGTGATTGTGTGATTGTGTGCTTGTGTGATTGTGTGATTGTGTGGTTGTGTGATTGTGTGATTGTGTGATTGTGCAATTGTGTGGTTGTGTGATTGTGACTGTGTGATTGTGTGAGTGTGTGATTGTGTGATTGAGTGATTGTGTGCTTGTGTGCTTGTGTGATTGTGTGGTTGTGTGGTTGTGTGATTGTGTGATTGTGTGATTGTGTGATTGTGTGATTGTGTGATTGTGTGATTGTGGGATTGTGTGATTGTGTGATTGTGACTGTGTGATTGTGTGAGTGTGTGATTGTGTGATTGAGTGATTGTGTGCTTGTATGGTTGTGTGGTTGTGTGGTTGTGTGATTGTCTGATTGTGTGATTGTGTGATTGTGTGATCGTGATTGTGTGATTGTGATTGTGTGATTGTGATTGTGTGATTGTGATTGTGTGATTGTGATTGTGTGATTGTGATTGTGTGATTGTGATTGTGTGATTGTGATTGTGTGATTGTGATTGTGTGATTGTGATTGTGTGATTGTGATTGTGTGATTGTGATTGTGTGATTGTGATTGTGTGATTGTGATTGTGTGATTGTGATTGTGTGATTGTGATTGTGTGATTGTGATTGTGTGATTGTGATTGTGTGATTGTGATTGTGTGATTGTGATTGTGTGATTGTGATTGTGTGATTGTGATTGTGTGATTGTGATTGTGTGATTGTGATTGTGTGATTGTGATTGTGTGATTGTGATTGTGTGATTGTGATTGTGTGATTGTGATTGTGTGATTGTGATTGTGTGATTGTGATTGTGTGATTGTGATTGTGTGATTGTGATTGTGTGATTGTGATTGTGTGATTGTGATTGTGTGATTGTGATTGTGTGATTGTGATTGTGTGATTGTGATTGTGTGATTGTGATTGTGTGATTGTGATTGTGTGATTGTGATTGTGTGATTGTGATTGTGTGATTGTGATTGTGTGATTGTGATTGTGTGATTGTGATTGTGTGATTGTGATTGTGTGATTGTGATTGTGTGATTGTGATTGTGTGATTGTGATTGTGTGATTGTGATTGTGTGATTGTGATTGTGTGATTGTGATTGTGTGATTGTGATTGTGTGATTGTGTGATTGTGTGATTGTGTGATTGTGTGATTGTGTGATTGTGTGATTGTGTGATTGTGTGATTGTGTGATTGTGTGATTGTGTGATTGTGATTGTGTGATTGTGTGATTGTGTGATTGTGTGATTGTGTGATTGTGTGATTGTGTGATTGTGTGATTGTGTGATTGTGTGATTGTGTGATTGTGTGATTGTGTGATTGTGTGATTGTGTGATTGTGTGATTGTGTGATTGTGTGATTGTGTGATTGTGTGATTGTGTGATTGTGTGATTGTGTGATTGTGTGATTGTGTGATTGTGTGATTGTGTGATTGTGTGATTGTTGTGGTTGTGTGATTGTGTGATTGTGTGATTGTGTGATTGTGTGATTGTGTGATTGTGTGATTGTGTGATTGTGTGATTGTGTGATTGTGTGATTGTGTGATTGTGTGATGGTGTGATTGTGTGATTGTGTGATTGTGTGATTGTGTGATTGTGTGATTGTGTGATTGTGTGATTGTGTGATTGTGTGATTGTGTGATTGTGTGATTGTGTGATTGTGTGATTGTGTGATTGTGTGATTGTGTGATTGTGTGATTGTGTGATTGTGTGATTGTGTGATTGTGTGATTGTGTGATTGTGTGATTGTGTGATTGTGTGATTGTGTGAGTGTGTGATTGTATGATTGTGTGATTGTGTGCTTGTGTGATTGTGTGGTTGTGTGGTTGTGTGATTGTGTGATTGTGTGATTGTGTGCTTGTATGATTGTGCGGTTGTGTGGTTGTGTGATTGTGTGATTGTGTGATTGTGTGATTGTGTGATTGTGTGACTGTGTGATTGTGTAATTGTGATTGTGCGATTGTGATTGTGTGATTGTGTGATTGTGTGATTGTGTGATTGTGTGATTGTGTGATTGTGGAATTGTGAGATTGTGTGATTGTGTGCTTGTGTGATTGTGTGATTGTGTGATTGTGTGCTTGTGTGATTGTGTGATTGTGATTGTGTGATTGTGATTGTGTGTTTGTGTGATTGTGATTGTGTGATTGTGATTGTGTGATTGTGATTGTGTGATTGTGATTGTGTGATTGTGATTGTGTGATTGTGATTGTGTGATTGTGATTGTGTGATTGTGATTGTGTGATTGTGATTGTGTGATTGTGATTGTGTGATTGTGATTGTGTGATTGTGATTGTGTGATTGTGATTGTGTGATTGTGATTGTGTGATTGTGATTGTATGATTGTGTGATTGTGTGATTGTGTGATTGTGTGATTGTGTGATTGTGTGATTGTGTGATTGTGTGATTGTGTGATTGTGTGATTGTGTGATTGTGTGATTGTGTGATTGTGTGATTGTGTGATTGTGTGATTGTGTGATTGTGTGATTGTGTGATTGTGTGATTGTGTGATTGTGTGATTGTGTGATTGTGTGATTGTGTGATTGTGTGATTGTGTGATTGTGTGATTGTGTGATTGTGTGATTGTGTGATTGTGTGATTGTGTGATTGTGACTGTGTGATTGTGTGAGTGTGTGATTGTATGATTGAGTGATTGTGTGCTTGTGTGATTGTGTGGTTGTGTGGTTGTGTGATTGTGTAATTGTGTGATTGTGTGATTGCGTGATTGTGTGATTGTGTAATTGTGTGATTGTGTGATTGTGTGATTGTGATTGTGTGATTGTGATTGTGTGATTGTGATTGTGTGATTGTGATTGTGTGATTGTGATTGTGTGATTGTGATTGTGTGATTGTGATTGTGTGATTGTGATTGTGTGATTGTGATTGTGTGATTGTGATTGTGTGATTGTGTTGTGTGATTGTGATTGTGTGATTGTGATTGTGTGATTGTGATTGTGTGATTGTGATTGTGTGATTGTGTGATTGTGTGATTGTGTGATTGTGTGATGGTGTGATTGTGCGATTGTGTGATTGTGTGATTGTGTGATTGTGTGATTGTATGATTGTGTGATTGTGTGATTGTGTGATTGTGTGATTGTGTGATTGTGTGCTTGTGTGATTGTGTGATTGTGTGATTGTGTGATTGTGTGATTGTGTGATTGTGTGATTGTGTGATTGTGTGATTGTGTGATTGTGTGATTGTGTGATTGTGTGATTGTGTGATTGTGTGATTGTGTGATGGTGTGATTGTGTGATTGAGTGGTCGTGTGACTGTGTGATCGTGTGATTGTGTGATTGTGTGATTGTGTGGTTGTGTGACCGCGATTGTGTGACCGTGATTGTGTGATCGTGATTGTGTGAACGTGATTGTGTGATCGTGATTGTGTGATCGTGATTGTGTGATTGCGTGATTGTGATTGTGTGATTGTGTGATTGTGTGATTGCGTGAATGTGTGATTGTGTGACCGTGATTGTGTGATTGATGATTGTGTGATTGTGTGATTGTGTGATTGTGTGATTGTGTGATTGTGTGATTGTGTGATTGAGTGATTGTGTGATTGTGTGATTGTGTGATTGTGTGAATGTGTGATTGCGTGATCGTGTGATTGTGTGATCGTGTGATCGTTTGATCGTGTGATTGTGTGATTGTGTGATTTTGCGATTGTGTGATTGTGTGATTGTGTGATTGTGTGAGTGTGTGATTGTGTGATTGTGTGATTGTGTGATTGTGTGATTGTGTGATTGTGTGAGTGTGTGATTGTGTGATTGTGTGATTGAGTGATTCTGTGCTTGTGTGATTGTGTGGTTGTGAGATTGTGTGATTGTGTGATTAGGTGATTGTGTGATTGTGTGATTGTGTGATTGTGTGATTGTGTGATTGTGTGCTTGTGTGATTGTGTGATTGTGTGATTGTGTGGTTGTGTGATTGTGTGATTGTGTGATTGTGTAATTGTGTGATTGTGTGATTGTGACTGTGTGATTGTGTGAGTGTGTGATTGTGTGATTGAGTGATTGTGTGCTTGTGTGATTGTGTGGTTGTGTGGTTGTGTGATTGTGTGATTGTGTGATTGTGTGATTGTGTGATTGTGTGATTGTGTGATTGTGTGATTGTGGCATTGTGTGATTGTGTGATTGTGACTGTGTGATTGTGTGAGTGTGTGACTGTGTGATTGAGTGATTGTGTGCTTGTATGGTTGTGTGGTTGTGTGGTTGTGTGATTGTCTGATTGTGTGATTGTGTGATTGTGTGATTGTGATTGAGTGATTGTGATTGTGTGATTGTGATTGTGTGATTGTGATTGTGTGATTGTGATTGTGTGATTGTGATTGTGTGATTGTGATTGTGTGATTGTGATTGTGTGATTGTGATTGTGTGATTGTGATTGTGTGATTGTGATTGTGTGATTGTGATTGTGTGACTGTGATTGTGTGACTGTGATTGTGTGACTGTGATTGTGTGACTGTGATTGTGTGACTGTGATTGTGTGACTGTGATTGTGTGACTGTGATTGTGTGATTGTGATTGTGTGATTGTGATTGTGTGATTGTGATTGTGTGATTGTGATTGTGTGATTGTGATTGTGTGATTGTGATTGTGTGATTGTGATTGTGTGATTGTGATTGTGTGATTGTGATTGTGTGATTGTGATTGTGTGATTGTGATTGTGTGATTGAGATTGTGTGATTGTGATTGTGTGATTGTGATTGTGTGATTGTGATTGTGTGATTGTGATTGTGTGATTGTGATTGTGTGATTGTGATTGTGTGATTGTGATTGTGTGATTGTGATTGTGTGATTGTGATTGTGTGATTGTGATTGTGTGATTGTGATTGTGTGATTGTGATTGTGTGATTGTGATTGTGTGATTGTGATTGTGTGATTGTGATTGTGTGATTGTGATTGTGTGATTGTGATTGTGTGATTGTGATTGTGTGATTGTGATTGTGTGATTGTGATTGTGTGATTGTGATTGTGTGATTGTGATTGTGTGATTGTGATTGTGTGATTGTGATTGTGTGATTGTGATTGTGTGATTGTGATTGTGTGATTGTGATTGTGTGATTGTGATTGTGTGATTGTGATTGTGTGATTGTGATTGTGTGATTGTGATTGTGTGATTGTGATTGTGTGATTGTGATTGTGTGATTGTGATTGTGTGATTGTGATTGTGTGATTGTGATTGTGTGATTGTGATTGTGTGATTGTGATTGTGTGATTGTGATTGTGTGATTGTGATTGTGTGATTGTGATTGTGTGATTGTGATTGTGTGATTGTGATTGTGTGATTGTGATTGTGTGATTGTGATTGTGTGATTGTGATTGTGTGATTGTGATTGTGTGATTGTGATTGTGTGATTGTGATTGTGTGATTGTGATTGTGTGATTGTGATTGTGTGATTGTGATTGTGTGATTGTGATTGTGTGATTGTGATTGTGTGATTGTGATTGTGTGATTGTGATTGTGTGATTGTGATTGTGTGATTGTGATTGTGTGATTGTGATTGTGTGATTGTGATTGTGTGATTGTGATTGTGTGATTGTGATTGTGTGATTGTGATTGTGTGATTGTGATTGTGTGATTGTGATTGTGTGATTGTGATTGTGTGATTGTGATTGTGTGATTGTGATTGTGTGATTGTGATTGTGTGATTGTGATTGTGTGATTGTGATTGTGTGATTGTGATTGTGTGATTGTGATTGTGTGATTGTGATTGTGTGATTGTGATTGTGTGATTGTGATTGTGTGATTGTGATTGTGTGATTGTGATTGTGTGATTGTGATTGTGTGATTGTGATTGTGTGATTGTGATTGTGTGATTGTGATTGTGTGATTGTGATTGTGTGATTGTGATTGTGTGATTGTGATTGTGTGATTGTGATTGTGTGATTGTGATTGTGTGATTGTGATTGTGTGATTGTGATTGTGTGATTGTGATTGTGTGATTGTGATTGTGTGATTGTGATTGTGTGATTGTGATTGTGTGATTGTGATTGTGTGATGGTGATTGTGTGATCGTGATTGTGTGATGGTGATTGTGTGATCGTGATTGTGTGATCGTGATTGTGTGATGGTGATTGTGTGATCGTGATTGTGTGATCGTGATTGTGTGATCGTGATTGTGTGATCGTGATTGTGTGATCGTGATTGTGTGATCGTGATTGTGTGATCGTGATTGTGTGATCGTGATTGTGTGATCGTGATTGTGTGATCGTGATTGTGTGATCGTGATTGTGTGATCGTGATTGTGTGATCGTGATTGTGTGATCGTGATTGTGTGATCGTGATTGTGTGATCGTGATTGTGTGATCGTGATTGTGTGATCGTGATTGTGTGATCGTGATTGTGTGATCGTGATTGTGTGATCGTGATTGTGTGATCGTGATTGTGTGATCGTGATTGTGTGATCGTGATTGTGTGATCGTGATTGTGTGATCGTGATTGTGTGATTGTGATTGTGTGATTGTGATTGTGTGATTGTGATTGTGTGATTGTGATTGTGTGATTGTGATTGTGTGATTGTGATTGTGTGATTGTGATTGTGTGATTGTGATTGTGTGATTGTGATTGTGTGATTGTGATTGTGTGATTGTGATTGTGTGATTGTGATTGTGTGATTGTGATTGTGTGATTGTGATTGTGTGATTGTGATTGTGTGATTGTGATTGTGTGATTGTGATTGTGTGATTGTGATTGTGTGATTGTGATTGTGTGATTGTGATTGTGTGATTGTGATTGTGTGATTGTGATTGTGTGATTGTGATTGTGTGATTGTGATTGTGTGATTGTGATTGTGTGATTGTGATTGTGTGATTGTGATTGTGTGATTGTGATTGTGTGATTGTGATTGTGTGATTGTGATTGTGTGATTGTGATTGTGTGATTGTGATTGTGTGATTGTGATTGTGTGATTGTGATTGTGTGATTGTGATTGTGTGATTGTGATTGTGTGATTGTGATTGTGTGATTGTGATTGTGTGATTGTGATTGTGTGATTGTGATTGTGTGATTGTGATTGTGTGATTGTGATTGTGTGATTGTGATTGTGTGATTGTGATTGTGTGATTGTGATTGTGTGATTGTGATTGTGTGATTGTGATTGTGTGATTGTGATTGTGTGATTGTGATTGTGTGATTGTGATTGTGTGATTGTGATTGTGTGATTGTGATTGTGTGATTGTGATTGTGTGATTGTGATTGTGTGATTGTGATTGTGTGATTGTGATTGTGTGATTGTGATTGTGTGATTGTGATTGTGTGATTGTGATTGTGTGATTGTGATTGTGTGATTGTGATTGTGTGATTGTGATTGTGTGATTGTGATTGTGTGATTGTGATTGTGTGATTGTGATTGTGTGATTGTGATTGTGTGATTGTGATTGTGTGATTGTGATTGTGTGATTGTGATTGTGTGATTGTGATTGTGTGATTGTGATTGTGTGATTGTGATTGTGTGATTGTGATTGTGTGATTGTGATTGTGTGATTGTGATTGTGTGATTGTGATTGTGTGATTGTGATTGTGTGATTGTGATTGTGTGATTGTGATTGTGTGATTGTGATTGTGTGATTGTGATTGTGTGATTGTGATTGTGTGATTGTGATTGTGTGATTGTGATTGTGTGATTGTGATTGTGTGATTGTGATTGTGTGATTGTGATTGTGTGATTGTGATTGTGTGATTGTGATTGTGTGATTGTGATTGTGTGATTGTGATTGTGTGATTGTGATTGTGTGATTGTGATTGTGTGATTGTGATTGTGTGATTGTGATTGTGTGATTGTGATTGTGTGATTGTGATTGTGTGATTGTGATTGTGTGATTGTGATTGTGTGATTGTGATTGTGTGATTGTGATTGTGTGATTGTGATTGTGTGATTGTGATTGTGTGATTGTGATTGTGTGATTGTGATTGTGTGATTGTGATTGTGTGATTGTGATTGTGTGATTGTGATTGTGTGATTGTGATTGTGTGATTGTGATTGTGTGATTGTGATTGTGTGATTGTGATTGTGTGATTGTGATTGTGTGATTGTGATTGTGTGATTGTGATTGTGTGATTGTGATTGTGTGATTGTGATTGTGTGATTGTGATTGTGTGATTGTGATTGTGTGATTGTGATTGTGTGATTGTGATTGTGTGATTGTGATTGTGTGATTGTGATTGTGTGATTGTGATTGTGTGATTGTGATTGTGTGATTGTGATTGTGTGATTGTGATTGTGTGATTGTGATTGTGTGATTGTGATTGTGTGATTGTGATTGTGTGATTGTGATTGTGTGATTGTGATTGTGTGATTGTGATTGTGTGATTGTGATTGTGTGATTGTGATTGTGTGATTGTGATTGTGTGATTGTGATTGTGTGATTGTGATTGTGTGATTGTGATTGTGTGATTGTGATTGTGTGATTGTGATTGTGTGATTGTGATTGTGTGATTGTGATTGTGTGATTGTGATTGTGTGATTGTGATTGTGTGATTGTGATTGTGTGATTGTGATTGTGTGATTGTGATTGTGTGATTGTGATTGTGTGATTGTGATTGTGTGATTGTGATTGTGTGATCGTGATTGTGTGATCGTGATTGTGTGATCGTGATTGTGTGATCGTGATTGTGTGATCGTGATTGTGTGATCGTGATTGTGTGATCGTGATTGTGTGATCGTGATTGTGTGATCGTGATTGTGTGATCGTGATTGTGTGATCGTGATTGTGTGATCGTGATTGTGTGATCGTGATTGTGTGATCGTGATTGTGTGATCGTGATTGTGTGATTGTGTGAGTGTGTGATTGTGTGATTGAGTGATTGTGTGATTGTGTGATTGTGTGATTGTGTGGTTGTGTGATTGTGTGATTGTGTGATTGTGTGATTGTGTGATTGTGTGATTGTGATTGTGTGATTCTGTGATTGTGTGATTGTGTGATTTTGTGATTGTGTGATTGTGTGATTGCGTGATTGTGTGATTGTGTGATTGTGTGATTGTGTGATTGTGTGATTGTGTGATTGTGTGATTGTGTGATTGTGTGATTGTGTGATTGTGTGAGTGTGTGTTTGTGTGATTGTGTGATTGAGTGATTCTGTGCTTGTGTGATTGTGTGGTTGTGAGATTGTGTGATTGTGTGATTAGGTGATTGTGTGATTGTGTGATTGTGTGATTGTGTGATTGTGTGATTGTGTGATTGTGTGATTGTGTGATTGTGTGATTGTGTGATTGTGTGATTGTGTGAGTGTGTGATTGTATGATTGTGTGATTGTGTGCTTGTGTGATTGTGTGGTTGTGTGGTTGTGTGATTGTGTGATTGTGTGATTGTGTGCTTGTATGATTGTGCGGTTGTGTGGTTGTGTGATTGTGTGATTGTGTGATTGTGTGATTGTGTGATTGTGTGACTGTTTGATTGTGTAATTGTGATTGTGCGATTGTGATTGTGTGATTGTGTGATTGTGTGATTGTGTGATTGTGTGATTGTGTGATTGTGGAATTGTGAGATTGTGTGATTGTGTGCTTGTGTGATTGGGTGATTGTGTGATTGTGTGATTGTGTGATTGTGTGATTGTGTGATTGTGTGATTGAGTGATTGTGTGCTGGTGTGATTGTGTGATTGTGTGATTGTGTGCTTGTGTGATTGTGTGATTGTGATTGTGTGATTGTGTGATTGTGATTGTGTGATTGTGATTGTGTGATTGTGATTGTGTGATTGTGATTGTGTGATTGTGATTGTGTGATTGTGATTGTGTGTTTGTGTGATTGTGATTGTGTGATTGTGATTGTGTGATTGTGATTGTGTGATTGTGATTGTGTGATTGTGATTGTGTGATTGTGATTGTGTGATTGTGATTGTGTGATTGTGATTGTGTGATTGTGATTGTGTGATTGTGATTGTGTGATTGTGATTGTGTGATTGGGATTGTGTGATTGTGACTGTGTGATTGAGTGAGTGTGTGATTGTGTGAGTGTGTGATTGTGTGATTGTGTCATTGTGTGATTGTGATTGTATGATTGTGTGATTGTGTGATTGTGTGATTGTGTGATTGTGTGATTGTGTGATTGTGTGATTGTGTGATTGTGTGATTGTGTGATTGTGTGATTGTGTGATTGTGTGATTGTGTGATTGTGTGATTGTGTGATTGTGTGATTGTGTGATTGTGTGATTGTGTGATTGTGTGATTGTGTGATTGTGACTGTGTGATTGTGACTGTGTGATTGTGTGAGTGTGTGATTGTATGATTGAGTGATTGTGTGCTTGTGTGATTGTGTGGTTGTGTGGTTGTGTGATTGTGTAATTGTGTGATTGTGTGATTGCGTGATTGTGTGATTGTGTAATTGTGTGATTGTGTGAGTGTGTGATTGTGTGATTGTGTGATTGTGTGATTGTGTGATTGTGTGATTGTGTGATTGAGTGATTGTGTGATCGTGTGATTGTGATTGTGTGATTGTGATTGTGTGATTGTGATTGTGTGATTGTGATTGTGTGATTGTGATTGTGTGATTGTGATTGTGTGATTGTGATTGTGTGATTGTGATTGTGTGATTGTGATTGTGTGATTGTGATTGTGTGATTGTGATTGTGTGATTGTGATTGTGTGATTGTGATTGTGTGATTGTGATTGTGTGATTGTGATTGTGTGATTGTGATTGTGTGATTGTGATTGTGTGATTGTGATTGTGTGATTGTGATTGTGTGATTGTGATTGTGTGATTGTGATTGTGTGATTGTGATTGTGTGATTGTGATTGTGTGATTGTGATTGTGTGATTGTGATTGTGTGATTGTGATTGTGTGATTGTGATTGTGTGATTGTGATTGTGTGATTGTGATTGTGTGATTGTGATTGTGTGATTGTGATTGTGTGATTGTGATTGTGTGATTGTGATTGTGTGATTGTGATTGTGTGATTGTGATTGTGTGATTGGGATTGTGTGATTGTGACTGTGTGATTGAGTGAGTGCGTGATTGTGTGAGTGTGTGATTGTGTGATTGTGTCATTGTGTGATTGTGTGGTTGTGTGATTGTGTGATTGTGTGATTGTGTGATTGTGTGATTGTGTGATTGTGTGATTGTGTGATTGTGTGATTGTGTGATTGTGTGATTGTGTGATTGTGTGATTGTGTGATTGTCTGATTGTGTTATTGTGTGATTGAGTGATTGTGTGATTGTGTGATTGTGTGAATGTGTGATTGTGTGACCGTGATTGTCTGATTGTGTGATTGTGTGATTGTGTGATTTTGTGGTTGTGCGATTGTGTGATTGTGTGATTGTGTGATTGTGTGATTGTGTGATTGTGTGATTGTGTGATTGTGTGATTGTGTGATTGTGTGAATGTGTGATAGTGTGATTGTGTGATTGTGTGATTGTGTGGTTGTGTGACCGTGATTGTGTGATCGTGATTGTGTGATCGTGATTGTGTGATCGTGATTGTGTGATTGCGTGATTGCGATTGTGTGATTGTGTGACTGTGTGATTGTGTGATTGTGTGATTGTGTGATTGTGTGATTGTGTGATTGTGTGATTGTGTGATTGTGTGATTGTGTGATTGTGTGATTGTGTGATTGTGTGATTGAGTGGTTGTGTGATTGTGTGATCGTGTGATTGTGTGATTGTGTGATTGTGTGGTTGTGTGACCGCGATTGTGTGACCGTGATTGTGTGATCGTGATTGTGTGAACGTGATTTTGTGATCGTGATTGTGTGATCGTGATTGTGTGATTGCGTGATTGTGATTGTGTGATTGTGTGATTGTGTGATTGTGTGATTGTGTGAATGTGTGATTGTGTGACCGTGATTGTGTGATTGATGATTGCGTGATTGTGTGATTGTGTGATTGCGTGATCGTGTGATTGTGTGATCGTGTGATCGTTTGATCGTGTGATTGTGTGATTGTGTGATTTTGCGACTGTGTGATTGTTTGATTGTGTGATTGTGTGATTGTGTGATTGTGTGATTGTGTGATTGTGTGGTTGTGTGATTGTGTGATTGTGTGTTTGTGTAATTGTGTGATTGTGTGATTGTGTAATTGTGATTGTGCGATTGTGATTGTGTGATTGTGTGATTGTGTGATTTTGTGATTGTGTGATTGTGTGACTGTGTGTTTGTGTGATTGTGTGTTTGTGTGACTGTGTGATTGTGTGATTGTGTGATTGTGTGATTCTGTGATTGTGTGATTGTGTGATTGTGTGATTGTGTGATTGTGTGATTGTGTGATTGTGTGATTGTGTGATTGTGTGATTGTGTGATTGTGTGATTGTGTGATTGTGTGATTGTGTGATTGTGTGATTGTGGGATTGTGTGATTGTGTGATTGTGATTGTGTGATTGTGATTGTGTGATTGTGATTGTGTGATTGTGATTGTGTGATTGTGATTGTGTGATTGTGATTGTGTGATTGTGATTGTGTGATTGTGATTGTGTGATTGTGATTGTGTGATTGTGATTGTGTGATTGTGATTGTGTGATTGTGATTGTGTGATTGTGATTGTGTGATTGTGATTGTGTGATTGTGATTGTGTGATTGTGATTGTGTGATTGTGATTGTGTGATTGTGATTGTGTGATTGTGATTGTGTGATTGTGATTGTGTGATTGTGATTGTGTGATTGTGATTGTGTGATTGTGATTGTGTGATTGTGATTGTGTGATTGTGATTGTGTGATTGTGATTGTGTGATTGTGATTGTGTGATTGTGATTGTGTGATTGTGATTGTGTGATTGTGATTGTGTGATTGTGATTGTGTGATTGTGATTGTGTGATTGTGATTGTGTGATTGTGATTGTGTGATTGTGATTGTGTGATTGTGATTGTGTGATTGTGATTGTGTGATTGTGATTGTGTGATTGTGATTGTGTGATTGTGATTGTGTGATTGTGATTGTGTGATTGTGATTGTGTGATTGTGATTGTGTGATTGTGATTGTGTGATTGTGATTGTGTGATTGTGATTGTGTGATTGTGATTGTGTGATTGTGATTGTGTGATTGTGATTGTGTGATTGTGATTGTGTGATTGTGATTGTGTGATTGTGATTGTGTGATTGTGATTGTGTGATTGTGATTGTGTGATTGTGATTGTGTGATTGTGATTGTGTGATTGTGATTGTGTGATTGTGATTGTGTGATTGTGATTGTGTGATTGTGATTGTGTGATTGTGATTGTGTGATTGTGATTGTGTGATTGTGATTGTGTGATTGTGATTGTGTGATTGTGATTGTGTGATTGTGATTGTGTGATTGTGATTGTGTGATTGTGATTGTGTGATTGTGATTGTGTGATTGTGATTGTGTGATTGTGATTGTGTGATTGTGTGATTGTGTGATTGTGTGAGTGTGTGATTGTGTAATTGTGTGATTGTGTGCATGTGTGATTGTGTGATTAGGTGATTGTGTGATTGTGTGATTGTGTGATTGTGTGATCGTGTGATTGTGTGATTGTGTGATTGTGTGGTTGTGTGACCGTGATTGTGTGACCGTGATTGTGTGACCGTGATAGTGTGACCGTAAATGTGTGACTGCGTGATTCTGATTGCGTGATTGTGATTGCGTGATTGTGTGATTGTGTGATTGTGTGATTGTGTGATTGTGTGATTGTGTGATTGTATGATTGTGTGATTGTGTGATTGTGTGATTGTGTGATTGTGTGATTGTGTGCTTGTGTGATTGTGTGATTGTGTGATTGTGTGGTTGCGTGATTGAGTGATTGTGTGATTGTGTGATTGTGTGATTGTGTGATTGTGTGATTGTGTGATTGTGTGATTGTGTGATTGTGTGATTGTGTGATTGTGTGATTGTGTGATTGTGTGATTGTGTGATTGTGTGATTGTGTGGTTGCGTGATTGCGTGATTGTGTGATTGTGTGATTGTGTGATTGTGTGATTGTGTGATTGTGTGATTGTGTGATTGTGTGATTGTGTGATTGTGTGATTGTGTGATTGTGTGATTGTGTGATTGTGTGATTGTGTGATTGTGTGCTTGTGTGATTGTGTGATTGTGTGATTGTGTGATTGTGTGAGTGTGTGATTGTGTAATTGAGTGATTGTGTGCATGTGTGATTGTGTGATTAGGTGATTGTGTGATTGTGTGAT
The DNA here is from genome assembly GCF_050947335.1 of Megachile rotundata. NCBI lineage: Eukaryota > Metazoa > Arthropoda > Insecta > Hymenoptera > Megachilidae > Megachile > Megachile rotundata. The sequence continues at coordinate 103,798 of NW_027473488.1, read as the reverse complement.
TGTGTGATTGTGTGATCGTGTGATTGTGTGATTGTGTGATTGTGTGGTTGTGTGACCGTGATTGTGTGACCGTGATTGTGTGACCGTGTTTGTGTGACCGTGATTGTGTGACCGTGATAGTGTGACCGTGAATGTGTGACTGCGTGATTCTGATTGCGTGATTGTGATTGCGTGATTGTGTGATTGTGTGATTGTGTGATTGTGTGATGGAGAGATTGTGTGATTGTGTGAATGTGTGATTGTGTGATCGTGTGATTGTGTGATCGTGTGATCGTGTGATCGTGTGATTGTGTGATTGTGTGATTGTGTGATTGTGTGATTGTGTGATTGTATGATTGTGTGATTGTGTGATTGTGTGATTGTGTGGTTGTGTGATTGTGTGCTTGTGTGATTGTGTGATTGTGTGATTGTGTGATTGTGTGGCTGCGTGATTGCGTGATTGTGTGATTGTGTGATTGCGTGATTGTGTGATTGTGTGATTGTGTGATTGTGTGATTGTGTGATTGCGTGATTGTGTGATTGTGTGATTGTGTGATTGTGTGATTGTGTGGCTGCGTGATTGCGTGATTGTGTGATTGTGTGATTGCGTGATTGTGTGATTGCGTGATTGTGTGATTGTGTGATTGTGTGATTGTGTGATTGTGTGATTGTGTGATCGTGTGATCGTGTGATTGTGTGATTGTGTGATTGTGTGATTGTGTGATTGTGTGATTGTGTGGTTGTGTGATGGTGTGATGGTGTGATTGTGCGATTGTGCGATTGTGTGATTGTGTGATTGTGTGATTGTGTGATTGTGTGATTGTATGATTGTGTGATTGTGTGATTGTGTGATTGTGTGATTGTGTGATTGTGTGATTGTGTGATTGTGTGATTGTGTGATTGTGTGATTGTGTGATTGTCTGATTGTGTAATTGTGATTGTGCGATTGTGATTGTGTGATTGTGTGATTGTGTGATTGTGTGGTTGTGTGATTGTGTGATTGTGTGATTGTGTGATTGTGTGATTGTGTGATTGTGTGATTGTGTGATTGTGTGATTGTGTGATTGTGTGATTGTGTGATTGTGTGATTGTGTGATTGTGTGATTGTGTGATTGTGTGATTGTGTGATTGTGTGATTGTGTGATTGTGATTGTGTGATTGTGATTGTGTGATTGAGATTGTGTGATTGTGATTGTGTGATTGTGATTGTGTGATTGTGATTGTGTGATTGTGATTGTGTGATTGTGATTGTGTGATTGTGATTGTGTGATTGTGATTGTGTGATTGTGATTGTGTGATTGTGATTGTGTGATTGTGATTGTGTGATTGTGATTGTGTGATTGTGATTGTGTGATTGTGATTGTGTGATTGTGACTGTGTGATTGTGTGAGTGTATGATAGTGTAATTGAGTGATTGTGTGCGTGTGTGATTGTGATTGTGTGATTGTGATTGTGTGATTGTGATTGTGTGATTGTGATGGTGTGATTGTGATTGTGCGATTGTGATTGTGTGATTGTGATTGTGTGATTGTGTGATTGTGATTGTGTGATTGTGATTGTGTGATTGTGATTGTGTGATTGTGATTATGTGATTGTGAGTGTGTGATTGTGATTGTGTGATTGTGGTTGTGTGATTGTGATTGTGTGATTGTGATTGTGTGATTGTGATTGTGTGATTGTGATTGTGTGATTGTGTGATTGTGTGATTGTGTGATTGTGTGATGGTGTGATTGTGCGATTGTGTGATTGTGTGATTGTGTGATTGTGTGATTGTGTGATTGTGTGATTGTATGATTGTGTGATTGTGTGATTGTGTGATTGTGTGATTGTGTGATTGTGTGCTTGTGTGATTGTGTGATTGTGTGATTGTGTGATTGTGTGATTGTGTGAGTGTGTGATTGTGTAATTGAGTGATTGTGTGCATGTGTGATTGTGTGATTAGGTGATTGTGTGATTGTGTGATTGTGTGATTGTGTGATCGTGTGATTGTGTGGTTGTGTGATTGTGTGGTTGTGTGACCGTGATTGTGTGACCGTGATAGTGTGACCGTGAATGTGTGACTGCGTGATTCTGATTGCGTGATTGTGATTGCGTGATTGTGTAATTGTGTGATTGTGTGATTGTGTGATGGAGTGATTGTGTGAATGTGTGAATGTGTGATTGTGTGATCGTGTGATTGTGTGATCGTGTGATCATGTGATCGTGTGATTGTGTGATTGTGTGATTGTGTGATTGTGTGATTGTGTGATTGTGGGATTGTGTGATTGTGTGATTGTGTGATTGTGTGATTGTGTGATTGTGTGATTGTGTGATTGTGTGGTTGCGTGATTGCGTGATTGTGTGATTGTGTGATTGTGTGATTGTGTGATTGTGTGATTGTGTGATTGTGTGATTGTGTGATTGTGTGATTGTGTGATTGTGTGATTGTGTGATTGTGTGATTGTGTGATTGTGTGCTTGTGTGATTGTGTGATTGTGTGATTGTGTGATTGTGTGAGTGTGTGATTGTGTAATTGAGTGATTGTGTGCATGTGTGATTGTGTGATTGTGACTGTGTGATTGTGTGAGTGTGTGATTGTATGATTGAGTGATTGTGTGCTTGTGTGATTGTGTGGTTGTGTGGTTGTGTGATTGTGTAATTGTGTGATTGTGTGATTGCGTGATTGTGTGATTGTGTAATTGTGTGATTGTGTGAGTGTGTGATTGTGTGATTGTGTGATTGTGTGATTGTGTGATTGTGTGATTGTGTGATTTTGTGATTGAGTGATTGTGTGATCGTGTGATTGTGATTGTGTGATTGTGATTGTGTGATTGTGATTGTGTGATTGTGATTGTGTGATTGTGATTGTGTGATTGTGATTGTGTGATTGTGATTGTGTGATTGTGATTGTGTGATTGTGATTGTGTGATTGTGATTGTGTGATTGTGATTGTGTGATTGTGATTGTGTGATTGTGATTGTGTGATTGTGATTGTGTGATTGTGATTGTGTGATTGTGATTGTGTGATTGTGATTGTGTGATTGTGATTGTGTGATTGTGATTGTGTGATTGTGATTGTGTGATTGTGATTGTGTGATTGTGATTGTGTGATTGTGATTGTGTGATTGTGATTGTGTGATTGTGATTGTGTGATTGTGATTGTGTGATTGTGATTGTGTGATTGTGATTGTGTGATTGTGATTGTGTGATTGTGATTGTGTGATTGTGATTGTGTGATTGTGATTGTGTGATTGTGATTGTGTGATTGTGATTGTGTGATTGTGATTGTGTGATTGTGATTGTGTGATTGTGATTGTGTGATTGTGATTGTGTGATTGTGATTGTGTGATTGTGATTGTGTGATTGTGATTGTGTGATTGTGATTGTGTGATTGTGATTGTGTGATTGTGATTGTGTGATTGTGATTGTGTGATTGTGATTGTGTGATTGTGATTGTGTGATTGTGATTGTGTGATTGTGATTGTGTGATTGTGATTGTGTGATTGTGATTGTGTGATTGTGATTGTGTGATTGTGATTGTGTGATTGTGATTGTGTGATTGTGATTGTGTGATTGGGATTGTGTGATTGTGACTGTGTGATTGAGTGAGTGTGTGATTGTGTGAGTGTGTGATTGTGTGATTGTGTGATTGTGTGATTGTGTGATTGTGTGATTGTGTGATTGTGTGATTGTGTGATTGTGTGATTGTGTGATTGTGTGATTGTGTGATTGTGTGATTGTATGATTGTATGATTGTGTTATTGTGTGATTGAGTGATTGTGTGATTGTGTGATTGTGTGAATGTGTGATTGTGTGACCGTGATTGTCTGATTGTGTGATTGTGTGATTGTGTGATTTTGTGGTTGTGCGATTGTGTGATTGTGTGATTGTGTGATTGTGTGATTGTGTGATTGTGTGATTGTGTGATTGTGTGATTGTGTGATTGTGTGAATGTGTGATAGTCTGATTGTGTGATTGTGTGATTGTGTGGTTGTGTGACCGTGATTGTGTGATCGTGATTGTGTGATCGTGATTGTGTGATTGCGTGATTGCGATTGTGTGATTGTGTGACTGTGTGATTGTGTGATTGTGTGATTGTGTGATTGTGTGATTGTGTGATTGTGTGATTGTGTGATTGTGTGATTGTGTGATTGTGTGATTGTGTGATTGTGTGATTGTGTGATTGAGTGGTTGTGTGATTGTGTGATCGTGTGATTGTGTGATTGTGTGATTGTGTGGTTGTGTGACCGCGATTGTGTGACCGTGATTGTGTGATCGTGATTGTGTGAACGTGATTGTGTGATCGTGATTGTGTGATCGTGATTGTGTGATTGCGTGATTGTGATTGTGTGATTGTGTGATTGTGTGATTGTGTGATTGTGTGAATGTGTGATTGTGTGACCGTGATTGTGTGATTGATGATTGCGTGATTGTGTGATTGTGTGATTGCGTGATCGTGTGATTGTGTGATCGTGTGATCGTTTGATCGTGTGATTGTGTGATTGTGTGATTTTGCGACTGTGTGATTGTTTGATTGTGTGATTGTGTGATTGTGTGATTGTGTGATTGTGTGATTGTGTGATTGTGTGGTTGTGTGATTGTGTGATTGTGTGTTTGTGTAATTGTGTGATTGTGTGATTGTGTAATTGTGATTGTGCGATTGTGATTGTGTGATTGTGTGATTGTGTGATTGTGTGATTTTGTGATTGTGTGATTGTGTGACTGTGTGTTTGTGTGATTGTGTGTTTGTGTGACTGTGTGATTGTGTGATTGTGTGATTGTGTGATTCTGTGATTGTGTGATTGTGTGATTGTGTGATTGTGTGATTGTGTGATTGTGTGATTGTGTGATTGTGTGATTGTGTGATTGTGTGATTGTGTGATTGTGTGATTGTGTGATTGTGTGATTGTGTGATTGTGTGATTGTGTGATTGTGTGATTGTGGGATTGTGTGATTGTGTGATTGTGATTGTGTGATTGTGATTGTGTGATTGTGATTGTGTGATTGTGATTGTGTGATTGTGATTGTGTGATTGTGATTGTGTGATTGTGATTGTGTGATTGTGATTGTGTGATTGTGATTGTGTGATTGTGATTGTGTGATTGTGATTGTGTGATTGTGATTGTGTGATTGTGATTGTGTGATTGTGATTGTGTGATTGTGATTGTGTGATTGTGATTGTGTGATTGTGATTGTGTGATTGTGATTGTGTGATTGTGATTGTGTGATTGTGATTGTGTGATTGTGATTGTGTGATTGTGATTGTGTGATTGTGATTGTGTGATTGTGATTGTGTGATTGTGATTGTGTGATTGTGATTGTGTGATTGTGATTGTGTGATTGTGATTGTGTGATTGTGATTGTGTGATTGTGATTGTGTGATTGTGATTGTGTGATTGTGATTGTGTGATTGTGATTGTGTGATTGTGATTGTGTGATTGTGATTGTGTGATTGTGATTGTGTGATTGTGATTGTGTGATTGTGATTGTGTGATTGTGATTGTGTGATTGTGATTGTGTGATTGTGATTGTGTGATTGTGATTGTGTGATTGTGATTGTGTGATTGTGATTGTGTGATTGTGATTGTGTGATTGTGATTGTGTGATTGTGATTGTGTGATTGTGATTGTGTGATTGTGATTGTGTGATTGTGATTGTGTGATTGTGATTGTGTGATTGTGATTGTGTGAATGTGATTGTGTGATTGTGATTGTGTGATTGTGATTGTGTGATTGTGATTGTGTGATTGTGATTGTGTGATTGTGATTGTGTGATTGTGATTGTGTGATTGTGATTGTGTGATTGTGATTGTGTGATTGTGATTGTGTGATTGTGATTGTGTGATTGTGATTGTGTGATTGTGATTGTGTGATTGTGATTGTGTGATTGTGATTGTGTGATTGTGATTGTGTGATTGTGATTGTGTGATTGTGATTGTGTGATTGTGATTGTGTGATTGTGATTGTGTGATTGTGATTGTGTGATTGTGATTGTGTGATTGTGATTGTGTGATTGTGATAGTGTGATTGTGATTGTGTGATTGTGATTGTGTGATTGTGATTGTGTGATTGTGATTGTGTGATTGTGATTGTGTGATTGTGATTGTGTGATTGTGATTGTGTGATTGTGATTGTGTGATTGTGACTGTGTGATTGAGTGAGTGTGTGATTGTGTGATTGTGTCATTGTGTGATTGTGTGGTTGTGTGATTGTGTGATTGTGTGATTGTGTGATTGTGTGATTGTGTGATTGTGTGATTGTGTGATTGTGTGATTGTGTGATTGTGTGATTGTGTGATTGTGTGATTGTGTGATTGTGTGATTGTGTGATTGTGTGATTGTGTGATTGTGTGATTGTGTGATTGTGTGATTGTGTGAATGTGTGATAGTGTGATTGTGTGATTGTGTGATTGTGTGGTTGTGTGACCGTGATTGTGTGATCGTGATTGTGTGATCGTGATTGTGTGATCGTGATTGTGCGATTGCGTGATTGCGATTGTGTGATTGTGTGACTGTGTGATTGTGTGATTGTGTGATTGTGTGATTGTGTGATTGTGTGATCGTGTGATTGTGTGATTGTGTGATTGTGTGGTTGTGTGACCGCGATTGTGTGACCGTGATTGTGTGATCGTGATTGTGTGAACGTGATTGTGTGATCGTGATTGTGTGATCGTGATTGTGTGATTGCGTGATTGTGATTGTGTGATTGTGTGATTGTGTGATTGTGTGATTGTGTGATTGTGTGATTGTGTGAATGTGTGAATGTGTGACCGTGATTGTGTGATTGATGATTGTGTGATTGTGTGATTGTGTGATTGTGTGATTGTGTGATTGTGTGATTGTGTGATTGTGTGATTGTGTGATTGTGTGATTGTGTGATTGTGTGATTGTGTGATTGTGTGATTGTGTGATTGAGTGATTGTGTGATTGTGTGATTGTGTGACCGTGATTGTGTGATTGTGTGATTGTGTGATTGTGTGATTTTGTGATTGTGTGATTGTGTGATTGTGTGATTGTGTGATTGTGTGATTGTGTGATTGTGTGATGGTGTGATTGTGCGATTGTGTGATTGTGTGATTGTGTGATTGTGTGATTGTGTGATTGTGTGATTGTGATTGTGTGATTGTGATTGTGTGATTGTGATTGTGTGATTGTGATTGTGTGATTGTGATTGTGTGATTGTGATTGTGTGATTGTGATTGTGTGATTGTGATTGTGTGATTGTGATTGTGTGATTGTGATTGTGTGATTGTGATTGTGTGATTGTGATTGTGTGATTGTGATTGTGTGATTGTGATTGTGTGATTGTGATTGTGTGATTGTGACTGTGTGATTGTGTGAGTGTATGATAGTGTAATTGAGTGATTGTGTGCGTGTGTGATTGTGATTGTGTGATTGTGTGCGTGTGATTGTGATTGTGTGATTGTGATTGTGTGATTGTGATTGTGTGATTGTGATTGTGTGATTGTGATGGTGTGATTGTGATTGTGTGATTGTGATTGTGTGATTGTGATTGTGTGATTGTGATTGTGTGATTGTGTGATTGTGATTGTGTGATTGTGATTGTGTGATTGTGATTGTGTGATTGTGATTATGTGATTGTGAGTGTGTGATTGTGATTGTGTGATTGTGGTTGTGTGATTGTGATTGTGTGATTGTGATTGTGTGATTGTGATTGTGTGATTGTGATTGTGTGATTGTGTGATTGTGTGATTGTGTGATTGTGTGATGGTGTGATTGTGCGATTGTGTGATTGTGTGATTGTGTGATTGTGTGATTGTATGATTGTGTGCTTGTGTGATTGTGTGATTGTGTGATTGTGTGATTGTGTGCTTGTGTGATTGTGTGATTGTGTGATTGTGTGATTGTGTGAATGTGTGATTGTGTAATTGAGTGATTGTGTGCATGTGTGATTGTGTGATTAGGTGATTGTGTGATTGTGTGATTGTGTGATTGTGTGATCGTGTGATTGTGTGATTGTGTGATTGTGTGGTTGTGTGACCGTGATTGTGTTACCGTGATTGTGTGACCGTGATAGTGTGACCGTAAATGTGTGACTGCGTGATTCTGATTGCGTGATTGTGATTGCGTGATTGTGTGATTGTGTGATTGTGTGATTGTGTGATTGTGTGATTGTGTGATTGTATGATTGTGTGATTGTGTGATTGTGTGATTGTGTGATTGTGTGATTGTGTGCTTGTGTGATTGTGTGATTGTGTGATTGTGTGGTTGCGTGATTGAGTGATTGTGTGATTGTGTGATTGTGTGATTGTGTGATTGTGTGATTGTGTGATTGTGTGATTGTGTGATTGTGTGATTGTGTGATTGTGTGATTGTGTGATTGTGTGATTGTGTGATTGTGTGATTGTGTGATTGTGTGATTGCGTGGTTGCGTGATTGCGTGATTGCGTGATTGTGTGATTGTGTGATTGTGTGATTGTGTGATTGTGTGATTGTGTGATTGTGTGATTGTGTGATTGTGTGATTGTGTGATTGTGTGATTGTGTGATTGTGTGATTGTGTGATTGTGTGATTGTGTGCTTGTGTGATTGTGTGATTGTGTGATTGTGTGATTGTGTGAGTGTGTGATTGTGTAATTGAGTGATTGTGTGCATGTGTGATTGTGTGATTAGGTGATTGTGTGATTGTGTGATTGTGTGATTGTGTGATTGTGTGATCGTGTGATTGTGTGATTGTGTGATTGTGTGGTTGTGTGACCGTGATTGTGTGACCGTGATTGTGTGACCGTGTTTGTGTGACCGTGATTGTGTGACCGTGATAGTGTGACCGTGAATGTGTGACTGCGTGATTCTGATTGCGTGATTGTGATTGCGTGATTGTGTGATTGTGTGATTGTGTGATTGTGTGATGGAGAGATTGTGTGATTGTGTGAATGTGTGATTGTGTGATCGTGTGATTGTGTGATCGTGTGATCGTGTGATCGTGTGATTGTGTGATTGTGTGATTGTGTGATTGTGTGATTGTGTGATTGTGTGATTGTGTGATTGTGTGATTGTGTGATTGTGTGGTTGCGTGATTGCGTGATTGTGTGATTGTGTGATTGTGTGATTGTGTGATTGTGTGATTGTGTGATTGTGTGATTGTGTGATTGTGTGATTGTGTGATTGTGTGATTGCGTGATTGTGTGATTGTGTGATTGTGTGATTGTGTGATTGTGTGGCTGCGTGATTGCGTGATTGTGTGATTGTGTGATTGCGTGATTGTGTGATTGTGTGATTGTGTGATTGTGTGATTGTGTGATTGTGTGATTGTGTGGTTGTGTGATTGTGTGATTGTGTGATTGTGTGATTGTGTGATGGTGTGATTGTGTGATTGAGTGATTGTGTGATTGTGTGATTGTGTGGTTGTGAGATTGTGTGATTGTGTGATTAGGTGATTGTGTGATTGTGTGATTGTGTGATTGTGTGATCGTGTGATTGTGTGATCGTGTGATCGTGTGATCGTGTGATCGTGTGATTGTGTGATTGTGTGATTGTGTGATTGTGTGATTGTGTGGTTGTGTGATTGTGTGATTGTGTGATTGTGTGATTGTGTGATTGTGTGATTGTGTGATTGTGTGATTGTGTGATTGTGTGATTGTCTGATTGTGTAATTGTGATTGTGCGATTGTGATTGTGTGATTGTGTGATTGTGTGATTGTGTGGTTGTGTGATTGTGTGATTGTGTGATTGTGTGATTGTGTGATTGTGTGATTGTGTGATTGTGTGATTGTGTGATTGTGTGATTGTGTGATTGTGTGATTGTGTGATTGTGTGATTGTGTGATTGTGTGATTGTGTGATTGTGTGATTGTGCGATTGTGTGATTGTGATTGTGTGATTGTGATTGTGTGATTGAGATTGTGTGATTGTGATTGTGTGATTGTGATTGTGTGATTGTGATTGTGTGATTGTGATTGTGTGATTGCGATTGTGTGTTTGTGATTGTGTGATTGTGATTGTGTGATTGTGATTGTGTGATTGTGATTGTGTGATTGTGATTGTGTGATTGTGATTGTGTGATTGTGATTGTGTGATTGTGACTGTGTGATTGTGTGAGTGTATGATAGTGTAATTGAGTGATTGTGTGCGTGTGTGATTGTGATTGTGTGATTGTGATTGTGTGATTGTGATTGTGTGATTGTGATTGTGTGATTGTGATGGTGTGATTGTGATTGTGTGATTGTGATTGTGTGATTGTGATTGTGTGATTGTGTGATTGTGATTGTGTGATTGTGATTGTGTGATTGTGATTGTGTGATTGTGATTATGTGATTGTGAGTGTGTGATTGTGATTGTGTGATTGTGGTTGTGTGATTGTGATTGTGTGATTGTGATTGTGTGATTGTGATTGTGTGATTGTGATTGTGTGATTGTGTGATTGTGTGATTGTGTGATTGTGTGATGGTGTGATTGTGCGATTGTGTGATTGTGTGATTGTGTGATTGTGTGATTGTGTGATTGTGTGATTGTATGATTGTGTGATTGTGTGATTGTGTGATTGTGTGATTGTGTGATTGTGTGCTTGTGTGATTGTGTGATTGTGTGATTGTGTGATTGTGTGAGTGTGTGATTGTGTAATTGAGTGATTGTGTGCATGTGTGATTGTGTGATTAGGTGATTGTGTGATTGTGTGATTGTGTGATTGTGTGATCGTGTGATTGTGTGGTTGTGTGATTGTGTGGTTGTGTGACCGTGATTGTGTGACCGTGATTGTGTGACCGTGATAGTGTGACCGTGAATGTGTGACTGCGTGATTCTGATTGCGTGATTGTGATTGCGTGATTGTGTGATTGTGTGATTGTGTGATTGTGTGATGGAGTGATTGTGTGATTGTGTGAATGTGTGATTGTGTGATCGTGTGATTGTGTGATCGTGTGATCGTGTGATCGTGTGATTGTGTGATTGTGTGATTGTGTGATTGTGTGATTGTGTGATTGTGGGATTGTGTGATTGTGTGATTGTGTGATTGTGTGATTGTGTGATTGTGTGATTGTGTGGTTGCGTGATTGCGTGATTGTGTGATTGTGTGATTGTGTGATTGTGTGATTGTGTGATTGTGTGATTGTGTGATTGTCTGATTGTGTGATTGTGTGATTGTGTGATTGTGTGATTGTGTGATTGTGTGATTGTGTGATTGTGTGATTGTGTGCTTGTGTGATTGTGTGATTGTGTGATTGTGTGATTGTGTGAGTGTGTGATTGTGTAATTGAGTGATTGTGTGCATGTGTGATTGTGTGATTAGGTGATTGTGTGATTGTGTGATTGTGTGATTGTGTGATCGTGTGATTGTGTGATTGTGTGATTGTGTGGTTGTGTGACCGTGATTGTGTGACCGTGATTGTGTGACCGTGTTTGTGTGACCGTGATTGTGTGACCGTGATAGTGTGACCGTGAATGTGTGACTGCGTGATTCTGATTGCGTGATTGTGATTGCGTGATTGTGTGATTGTGTGATTGTGTGATTGTGTGATGGAGAGATTGTGTGATTGTGTGAATGTGTGATTGTGTGATTGTGTGAATGTGTGATTGTGTGATCGTGTGATTGTGGGATTGTGTGATTGTGTGATTGTGTGATTGTCTGATTGTGTGCTTGTGTGATTGTGTGATTGTGTGGTTGTGTGACCGTGATTGTGTGATCGTGATTGTGTGATCGTGATTGTGTGATCGTGATTGTGTGATCGTGATTGTGTGATCGTGATTGTGTGATTGCGTGATTGTGTGATTGCGTGATTGCGATTGTGTGATTGTGTGACTGTGTGATTGTGTGATTGTGATTGTGTGATTGTGATTGTGTGATTGTGATTGTGTGATTGTGATTGTGTGATTGTGATTGTGTGATTGTGATTGTGTGATTGTGATTGTGTGATTGTGATTGTGTGATTGTGATTGTGTGATTGTGATTGTGTGATTGTGATTGTGTGATTGTGATTGTGTGATTGTGATTGTGTGATTGTGATTGTGTGATTGTGATTGTGTGATTGTGATTGTGTGATTGTGATTGTGTGATTGTGATTGTGTGATTGTGATTGTGTGATTGTGATTGTGTGATTGTGATTGTGTGATTGTGATTGTGTGATTGTGATTGTGTGATTGTGATTGTGTGATTGTGATTGTGTGATTGTGATTGTGTGATTGTGATTGTGTGATTGTGATTGTGTGATTGTGATTGTGTGATTGTGATTGTGTGATTGTGATTGTGTGATTGTGATTGTGTGATTGTGATTGTGTGATTGTGATTGTGTGATTGTGATTGTGTGATTGTGATTGTGTGATTGTGATTGTGTGATTGTGATTGTGTGATTGTGATTGTGTGATTGTGATTGTGTGATTGTGATTGTGTGATTGTGATTGTGTGATTGTGATTGTGTGATTGTGATTGTGTGATTGTGATTGTGTGATTGTGTGATTGTGTGATTGTGTGATTGTGTGATTGTGTGATTGTGTGATTGTCTGATTGTGTGATTGTGTGATTGTGTGATTGTGTGATTGTGTGATTGTGTGGTTGTGTGACCGTGATTGTGTGATCGTGATTGTGTGATCGTGATTGTGTGATCGTGATTGTGTGATTGCGTGATTGCGATTGTGTGATTGTGTGACTGTGTGATTGTGTGATTGTGTGATTGTGTGATTGTGTGATTGTGTGACTGTGTGATTGTGTGATTGTGTGTTTGTGTGATTGTGTGATTGTGTGATTGTGTGATTGTGTGATTGTGTGATTGAGTGGTTGTGTGATTGTGTGATCGTGTGATTTGTGTGATTGTGTGATTGTGTGGTTGTGTGACCGCGATTGTGTGACCGTGATTGTGTGATCGTGATTGTGTGAACGTGATTGTGTGATCGTGATTGTGTGATCGTGATTGTGTGATTGCGTGATTGTGATTGTGTGATTGTGTGATTGTGTGATTGTGTGATTGTGTGAATGTGTGATTGTGTGACCGTGATTGTGTGATTGATGATTGTGTGATTGTGTGATTGTGTGATTGTGTGATTGTGTGATTGTGTGATTGTCTGATTGTGTGATTGAGTGATTGTGTGATTGTGTGATTGTGTGAATGTGCGATTGCGTGATCGTGTGATTGTGTGATCGTGTGATCGTTTGATCGTGTGATTGTGTGATTGTGTGATTTTGCGATTGTGTGATTGTGTGATTGTGTGATTGTGTGAGTGTGTGATTGTGTGATTGTGTGATTGTGTGATTGTGTGATTGTGTGATTGTGTGATTGTGTGATTGTGTGAGTGTGTGGTTGTGTGATTGTGTGATTGAGTGATTCTGTGCTTGTGTGAGTGTGTGATTGTGTGATTGTGTGATTGAGTGATTCTGTGCTTGTGTGATTGTGTGGTTGTGAGATTGTGTGATTGTGTGATTAGGTGATTGTGTGATTGTGTGAGTGTGTGATTGTGTGATTGTGTGATTGTGTGATTGTGATTGTGTGATTGTGATTGTGTGATTGTGATTGTGTGATTGTGATTGTGTGATTGTGATTGTGTGATTGTGATTGTGTGATTGTGATTGTGTGATTGTGATTGTGTGATTGTGATTGTGTGATTGTGATTGTGTGATTGTGATTGTGTGATTGTGATTGTGTGATTGTGATTGTGTGATTGTGATTGTGTGATCGTGATTGTGTGATCGTGATTGTGTGATCGTGATTGTGTGATCGTGATTGTGTGATCGTGATTGTGTGATCGTGATTGTGTGATCGTGATTGTGTGATTGCGTGATTGCGATTGTGTGATTGTGTGACTGTGTGATTGTGTGATTGTGTGATTGTGTGATTGTGTGATTGTGTGATTGTGTGATTGTGTGATTGTGTGATTGTGTGATTGTGTGATTGAGTGGTTGTGTGATTGTGTGATCGTGTGATTGTGTGATTGTGTGATTGTGTGGTTGTGTGACCGCGATTGTGTGACCGTGATTGTGTGATCGTGATTGTGTGAACGTGATTGTGTGATCGTGATTGTGTGATCGTGATTGTGTGATTGCGTGATTGTGATTGTGTGATTGTGTGATTGTGTGATTGTGTGAATGTGTGATTGTGTGACCGTGATTGTGTGATTGATGATTGTGTGATTGTGTGATTGTGTGATTGTGTGATTGTGTGATTGTGTGATTGTGTGATTGTGTGATTGTGTGATTGTGTGATTGGGTGAATGTGTGATTGCGTGATCGTGTGATTGTGTGATCGTTTGATCGTGTGATTGTGTGATTGTGTGATTTTGCGATTGTGTGATTGTGTGATTGTGTGATTGTGTGAGTGTGTGATTGTGTGATTGTGTGATTGTGTGATTGTGTGATTGTGTGAGTGTGTGATTGTGTGATTGTGTGATTGAGTGATTCTGTGCTTGTGTGATTGTGTGGTTGTGAGATTGTGTGATTGTGTGATTAGGTGATTGTGTGATTGTGTGATTGTGTGATTGTGTGATTGTGTGATTGTGTGCTTGTGTGATTGTGTGATTGTGTGATTGTGTGGTTGTGTGATTGTGTGATTGTGTGATTGTGTAATTGTGTGATTGTGTGATTGTGACTGTGTGATTGTGTGAGTGTGTGATTGTGTGATTGAGTGATTGTGTGCTTGTGTGATTGTGTGGTTGTGTGGTTGTGTGATTGTGTGATTGTGTGATTGTGTGATTGTGTGATTGTGTGATTGTGTGATTGTGGGATTGTGTGATTGTGTGATTGTGACTGTGTGATTGTGTGAGTGTGTGATTGTGTGATTGAGTGATTGTGTGCTTGTATGGTTGTGTGGTTGTGTGGTTGTGTGATTGTCTGATTGTGTGATTGTGTGATTGTGTGATTGTGTGACTGTGTGATTGTGTGATTGTGTAATTGTGATTGTGCGATTGTGATTGTGTGATTGTGTGATTGTGTGATTGTGTGATTGTGTAATTGTGAGATTGTGTGATTGTGTGCTTGTGTGATTGTGTGATTGTGATTGTGTGATTGTGATTGTGTGATTGTGATTGTGTGGTTGTGATTGTGTGATTGTGACTGTGTGATTGTGTGAGTGTGTGATTGTGTGATTGAGTGATTGTGTGCTCGTGTGATTGTGTGGTTGTGAGATTGTGTGATTGTGTGATTAGGTGATTGTGTGATTGTGTGATTGTGTGATTGTGTGATTGTGGGATTGTGTGATTGTGCGATTGTGTGATTGTGTGACTGTGCGATTGTGTGATTGTGATTGTGTGATTGTGATTGTGTGATTGTGATTGTGTGATTGTGATTGTGTGATTGTGATTGTGTGATTGTGATTGTGTGATTGTGATTGTGTGATTGTGATTGTGTGATTGTGATTGTGTGATTGTGATTGTGTGATTGTGATTGTGTGATTGTGATTGTGTGATTGTGATTGTGTGATTGTGATTGTGTGATTGTGATTGTGTGATTGTGATTGTGTGATTGTGATTGTGTGATTGTGATTGTGTGATTGTGATTGTGTGATTGTGATTGTGTGATTGTGATTGTGTGATTGTGATTGTGTGATTGTGATTGTGTGATTGTGATTGTGTGATTGTGATTGTGTGATTGTGATTGTGTGATTGTGATTGTGTGATTGTGATTGTGTGATTGTGATTGTGTGATTGTGATTGTGTGATTGTGATTGTGTGATTGTGATTGTGTGATTGTGATTGTGTGATTGTGATTGTGTGATTGTGATTGTGTGATTGTGATTGTGTGATTGTGATTGTGTGATTGTGATTGTGTGATTGTGATTGTGTGATTGTGATTGTGTGATTGTGATTGTGTGATTGTGATTGTGTGATTGTGATTGTGTGATTGTGATTGTGTGATTGTGATTGTGTGATTGTGATTGTGTGATTGTGACTGTGTGATTGTGACTGTGTGATTGTGATTGTGTGATTGTGATTGTGTGATTGTGATTGTGTGATTGTGATTGTGTGATTGTGATTGTGTGATTGTGATTGTGTGATTGTGATTGTGTGATTGTGATTGTGTGATTGTGATTGTGTGATTGTGATTGTGTGATTGTGATTGTGTGATTGTGATTGTGTGATTGTGATTGTGTGATTGTGATTGTGTGATTGTGATTGTGTGATTGTGATTGTGTGATTGTGATTGTGTGATTGTGATTGTGTGATTGTGATTGTGTGATTGTGATTGTGTGATTGTGATTGTGTGATTGTGATTGTGTGATTGTGATTGTGTGATTGTGATTGTGTGATTGTGATTGTGTGATTGTGATTGTGTGATTGTGATTGTGTGATTGTGATTGTGTGATTGTGATTGTGTGATTGTGATTGTGTGATTGTGATTGTGTGATTGTGATTGTGTGATTGTGATTGTGTGATTGTGATTGTGTGATTGTGATTGTGTGATTGTGATTGTGTGATTGTGATTGTGTGATTGTGATTGTGTGATTGTGATTGTGTGATTGTGATTGTGTGATTGTGATTGTGTGATTGTGATTGTGTGATTGTGATTGTGTGATTGTGATTGTGTGATTGTGATTGTGTGATTGTGATTGTGTGATTGTGATTGTGTGATTGTGATTGTGTGATTGTGATTGTGTGATTGTGATTGTGTGATTGTGATTGTGTGATTGTGATTGTGTGATTGTGATTGTGTGATTGTGTGATTGTGTGATTGTGTGATTGTGTGATTGTGTGATTGTGTGATTGTGTGATTGTGTGATTGTGTGATTGTGTGATTGTCTGATTGTGTGATTGTGTGATTGTGTGATTGTGTGATTGTGTGATTGTGTGGTTGTGTGACCGTGATTGTGTGATCGTGATTGTGTGATCGTGATTGTGTGATTGCGTGATTGCGATTGTGTGATTGTGTGACTGTGTGATTGTGTGATTGTGTGATTGTGTGATTGTGTGATTGTGTGACTGTGTGATTGTGTGATTGTGTGTTTGTGTGATTGTGTGATTGTGTGATTGTGTGATTGTGTGATTGTGTGATTGAGTGGTTGTGTGATTGTGTGATCGTGTGATTTGTGTGATTGTGTGATTGTGTGGTTGTGTGACCGCGATTGTGTGACCGTGATTGTGTGATCGTGATTGTGTGAACGTGATTGTGTGATCGTGATTGTGTGATCGTGATTGTGTGATTGCGTGATTGTGATTGTGTGATTGTGTGATTGTGTGATTGTGTGATTGTGTGAATGTGTGATTGTGTGACCGTGATTGTGTGATTGATGATTGTGTGATTGTGTGATTGTGTGATTGTGTGATTGTGTGATTGTGTGATTGTCTGATTGTGTGATTGAGTGATTGTGTGATTGTGTGATTGTGTGAATGTGCGATTGCGTGATCGTGTGATTGTGTGATCGTGTGATCGTTTGATCGTGTGATTGTGTGATTGTGTGATTTTGCGATTGTGTGATTGTGTGATTGTGTGATTGTGTGAGTGTGTGATTGTGTGATTGTGTGATTGTGTGATTGTGTGATTGTGTGATTGTGTGATTGTGTGATTGTGTGAGTGTGTGGTTGTGTGATTGTGTGATTGAGTGATTCTGTGCTTGTGTGAGTGTGTGATTGTGTGATTGTGTGATTGAGTGATTCTGTGCTTGTGTGATTGTGTGGTTGTGAGATTGTGTGATTGTGTGATTAGGTGATTGTGTGATTGTGTGAGTGTGTGATTGTGTGATTGTGTGATTGTGTGATTGTGATTGTGTGATTGTGATTGTGTGATTGTGATTGTGTGATTGTGATTGTGTGATTGTGATTGTGTGATTGTGATTGTGTGATTGTGATTGTGTGATTGTGATTGTGTGATTGTGATTGTGTGATTGTGATTGTGTGATTGTGATTGTGTGATTGTGATTGTGTGATCGTGATTGTGTGATCGTGATTGTGTGATCGTGATTGTGTGATCGTGATTGTGTGATTGCGTGATTGCGATTGTGTGATTGTGTGACTGTGTGATTGTGTGATTGTGTGATTGTGTGATTGTGTGATTGTGTGATTGTGTGATTGTGTGATTGTGTGATTGTGTGATTGTGTGATTGAGTGGTTGTGTGATTGTGTGATCGTGTGATTGTGTGATTGTGTGATTGTGTGGTTGTGTGACCGCGATTGTGTGACCGTGATTGTGTGATCGTGATTGTGTGAACGTGATTGTGTGATCGTGATTGTGTGATCGTGATTGTGTGATTGCGTGATTGTGATTGTGTGATTGTGTGATTGTGTGATTGTGTGAATGTGTGATTGTGTGACCGTGATTGTGTGATTGATGATTGTGTGATTGTGTGATTGTGTGATTGTGTGATTGTGTGATTGTGTGATTGTGTGATTGAGTGATTGTGTGATTGTGTGATCGGGTGAATGTGTGATTGCGTGATCGTGTGATTGTGTGATCGTTTGATCGTGTGATTGTGTGATTGTGTGATTTTGCGATTGTGTGATTGTGTGATTGTGTGATTGTGTGAGTGTGTGATTGTGTGATTGTGTGATTGTGTGATTGTGTGATTGTGTGAGTGTGTGATTGTGTGATTGTGTGATTGAGTGATTCTGTGCTTGTGTGATTGTGTGGTTGTGAGATTGTGTGATTGTGTGATTAGGTGATTGTGTGATTGTGTGATTGTGTGATTGTGTGATTGTGTGATTGTGTGCTTGTGTGATTGTGTGATTGTGTGATTGTGGGATTGTGTGATTGTGTGATTGTGACTGTGTGATTGTGTGAGTGTGTGATTGTGTGATTGAGTGATTGTGTGCTTGTATGGTTGTGTGGTTGTGTGGTTGTGTGATTGTCTGATTGTGTGATTGTGTGATTGTGTGATTGTGTGACTGTGTGATTGTGTGATTGTGTAATTGTGATTGTGCGATTGTGATTGTGTGATTGTGTGATTGTGTGATTGTGTGATTGTGTAATTGTGAGATTGTGTGATTGTGTGCTTGTGTGATTGTGTGATTGTGATTGTGTGATTGTGATTGTGTGATTGTGATTGTGTGGTTGTGATTGTGTGATTGTGACTGTGTGATTGTGTGAGTGTGTGATTGTGTGATTGAGTGATTGTGTGCTCGTGTGATTGTGTGGTTGTGAGATTGTGTGATTGTGTGATTAGGTGATTGTGTGATTGTGTGATTGTGTGATTGTGCGATTGTGTGATTGTGCGATTGTGTGATTATGTGATTGTGTGATTGTGTGATTGTGTGATTGTGTGATTGTGTGATTGTGTGATTGTGTGATTGTGTGATTGAGTGATTGAGTGCTTGTGTGATTGTGTGATTGTGTGATTGTGATTGTGTGATTGTGATTGTGTGATTGTGATTGTGTGATTGTGATTGTGTGATTGTGATTGTGTGATTGTGATTGTGTGATTGTGATTGTGTGATTGTGATTGTGTGATTGTGATTGTGTGATTGTGATTGTGTGATTGTGATTGTGTGATTGTGATTGTGTGATTGTGATTGTGTGATTGTGATTGTGTGATTGTGATTGTGTGATTGTGATTGTGTGATTGTGATTGTGTGATTGTGATTGTGTGATTGTGATTGTGTGATTGTGATTGTGTGATTGTGATTGTGTGATTGTGATTGTGTGATTGTGATTGTGTGATTGTGATTGTGTGATTGTGATTGTGTGATTGTGATTGTGTGATTGTGATTGTGTGATTGTGATTGTGTGATTGTGATTGTGTGATTGTGATTGTGTGATTGTGATTGTGTGATTGTGATTGTGTGATTGTGATTGTGTGATTGTGATTGTGTGATTGTGATTGTGTGATTGTGATTGTGTGATTGTGTGATTGTGTGATTGTGTGATTGTGTGATTGTCTGATTGTGTGATTGTGTGATTGTGTGATTGTGTGGTTGTGTGACCGTGATTGTGTGATCGTGATTGTGTGATCGTGATTGTGTGATCGTGATTGTGTGATTGCGTGATTGCGATTGTGTGATTGTGTGACTGTGTGATTGTGTGATTGTGTGATTGTGTGATTGTGTGATTGTGTGACTGTGTGATTGTGTGATTGTGTGTTTGTGTGATTGTGTGATTGTGTGATTGTGTGATTGTGTGATTGTGTGATTGAGTGGTTGTGTGATTGTGTGATCGTGTGATTTGTGTGATTGTGTGATTGTGTGGTTGTGTGACCGCGATTGTGTGACCGTGATTGTGTGATCGTGATTGTGTGAACGTGATTGTGTGATCGTGATTGTGTGATCGTGATTGTGTGATTGCGTGATTGTGATTGTGTGATTGTGTGATTGTGTGATTGTGTGATTGTGTGAATGTGTGATTGTGTGACCGTGATTGTGTGATTGATGATTGTGTGATTGTGTGATTGTGTGATTGTGTGATTGTGTGATTGTGTGATTGTGTGATTGTCTGATTGTGTGATTGAGTGATTGTGTGATTGTGTGATTGTGTGAATGTGCGATTGCGTGATCGTGTGATTGTGTGATCGTGTGATCGTTTGATCGTGTGATTGTGTGATTGTGTGATTTTGCGATTGTGTGATTGTGTGATTGTGTGATTGTGTGAGTGTGTGATTGTGTGATTGTGTGATTGTGTGATTGTGTGATTGTGCGATTGTGTGATTGTGTGATTGTGTGATTGTGTAATTGTGATTGTGTGATTGTGTGATTGTGCGATTGTGTGATTGTGTGATTGTGCGATTGTGTGATTGTGCGATTGTGTGATTATGTGATTGTGTGATTGTGTGATTGTGTGATTGTGTGATTGTGTGATTGTGTGATTGTGTGATTGTGTGATTGAGTGATTGAGTGCTTGTGTGATTGTGTGATTGTGTGATTGTGATTGTGTGATTGTGATTGTGTGATTGTGATTGTGTGATTGTGATTGTGTGATTGTGATTGTGTGATTGTGTGATTGTGTGATTGTGTGATTGTGTGAGTGTGTGGTTGTGTGATTGTGTGATTGAGTGATTCTGTGCTTGTGTGAGTGTGTGATTGTGTGATTGTGTGATTGAGTGATTCTGTGCTTGTGTGATTGTGTGGTTGTGAGATTGTGTGATTGTGTGATTAGGTGATTGTGTGATTGTGTGAGTGTGTGATTGTGTGATTGTGTGATTGTGTGATTGTGATTGTGTGATTGTGATTGTGTGATTGTGATTGTGTGATTGTGATTGTGTGATTGTGATTGTGTGATTGTGATTGTGTGATTGTGATTGTGTGATTGTGATTGTGTGATTGTGATTGTGTGATTGTGATTGTGTGATTGTGATTGTGTGATTGTGATTGTGTGATTGTGATTGTGTGATTGTGATTGTGTGATCGTGATTGTGTGATCGTGATTGTGTGATCGTGATTGTGTGATTGCGTGATTGCGATTGTGTGATTGTGTGACTGTGTGATTGTGTGATTGTGTGATTGTGTGATTGTGTGATTGTGTGATTGTGTGATTGTGTGATTGTGTGATTGTGTGATTGTGTGATTGAGTGGTTGTGTGATTGTGTGATCGTGTGATTGTGTGATTGTGTGATTGTGTGGTTGTGTGACCGCGATTGTGTGACCGTGATTGTGTGATCGTGATTGTGTGAACGTGATTGTGTGATCGTGATTGTGTGATCGTGATTGTGTGATTGCGTGATTGTGATTGTGTGATTGTGTGATTGTGTGATTGTGTGAATGTGTGATTGTGTGACCGTGATTGTGTGATTGATGATTGTGTGATTGTGTGATTGTGTGATTGTGTGATTGTGTGATTGTGTGATTGTGTGATTGAGTGATTGTGTGATTGTGTGATTGTGTGAATGTGTGATTGCGTGATCGTGTGATTGTGTGATCGTTTGATCGTGTGATTGTGTGATTGTGTGATTTTGCGATTGTGTGATTGTGTGATTGTGTGATTGTGTGAGTGTGTGATTGTGTGATTGTGTGATTGTGTGATTGTGTGATTGTGTGAGTGTGTGATTGTGTGATTGTGTGATTGAGTGATTCTGTGCTTGTGTGATTGTGTGGTTGTGAGATTGTGTGATTGTGTGATTAGGTGATTGTGTGATTGTGTGATTGTGTGATTGTGTGATTGTGTGCTTGTGTGATTGTGTGATTGTGTGATTGTGTGGTTGTGTGATTGTGTGATTGTGTGATTGTGTAATTGTGTGATTGTGTGATTGTGACTGTGTGATTGTGTGAGTGTGTGATTGTGTGATTGAGTGATTGTGTGCTTGTGTGATTGTGTGGTTGTGTGGTTGTGTGATTGTGTGATTGTGTGATTGTGTGATTGTGTGATTGTGTGATTGTGTGATTGTGGGATTGTGTGATTGTGTGATTGTGACTGTGTGATTGTGTGAGTGTGTGATTGTGTGATTGAGTGATTGTGTGCTTGTATGGTTGTGTGGTTGTGTGGTTGTGTGATTGTCTGATTGTGTGATTGTGTGATTGTGTGATTGTGTGACTGTGTGATTGTGTGATTGTGTAATTGTGATTGTGCGATTGTGATTGTGTGATTGTGTGATTGTGTGATTGTGTGATTGTGTAATTGTGAGATTGTGTGATTGTGTGCATGTGTGATTGTGTGATTGTGATTGTGTGATTGTGATTGTGTGATTGTGATTGTGTGATTGTGACTGTGTGATTGTGTGAGTGTGTGATTGTGTGATTGAGTGATTGTGTGCTCGTGTGATTGTGTGGTTGTGAGATTGTGTGATTGTGTGATTAGGTGATTGTGTGATTGTGTGATTGTGTGATTGTGTGATTGTGTGATTGTGTGATTGTGCGATTGTGTGATTGTGTGACCGCGATTGTGTGACCGTGATTGTGTGATCGTGATTGTGTGAACGTGATTGTGTGATCGTGATTGTGTGATCGTGATTGTGTGATTGCGTGATTGTGATTGTGTGATTGTGTGATTGTGTGATTGTGTGATTGTGTGAATGTGTGATTGTGTGACCGTGATTGTGTGATTGATGATTGTGTGATTGTGTGATTGTGTGATTGTGTGATTGTGTGATTGTGTGATTGTGTGATTGTCTGATTGTGTGATTGAGTGATTGTGTGATTGTGTGATTGTGTGAATGTGCGATTGCGTGATCGTGTGATTGTGTGATCGTGTGATCGTTTGATCGTGTGATTGTGTGATTGTGTGATTTTGCGATTGTGTGATTGTGTGATTGTGTGATTGTGTGAGTGTGTGATTGTGTGATTGTGTGATTGTGTGATTGTGTGATTGTGTGATTGTGTGATTGTGTGATTGTGTGAGTGTGTGGTTGTGTGATTGTGTGATTGAGTGATTCTGTGCTTGTGTGAGTGTGTGATTGTGTGATTGTGTGATTGAGTGATTCTGTGCTTGTGTGATTGTGTGGTTGTGAGATTGTGTGATTGTGTGATTAGGTGATTGTGTGATTGTGTGAGTGTGTGATTGTGTGATTGTGTGATTGTGTGATTGTGATTGTGTGATTGTGATTGTGTGATTGTGATTGTGTGATTGTGATTGTGTGATTGTGATTGTGTGATTGTGATTGTGTGATTGTGATTGTGTGATTGTGATTGTGTGATTGTGATTGTGTGATTGTGATTGTGTGATTGTGATTGTGTGATCGTGATTGTGTGATCGTGATTGTGTGATCGTGATTGTGTGATCGTGATTGTGTGATTGCGTGATTGCGATTGTGTGATTGTGTGACTGTGTGATTGTGTGATTGTGTGATTGTGTGATTGTGTGATTGTGTGATTGTGTGATTGTGTGATTGTGTGATTGTGTGATTGTGTGATTGTGTGATTGAGTGGTTGTGTGATTGTGTGATCGTGTGATTGTGTGATTGTGTGATTGTGTGGTTGTGTGACCGCGATTGTGTGACCGTGATTGTGTGATCGTGATTGTGTGAACGTGATTGTGTGATCGTGATTGTGTGATCGTGATTGTGTGATTGCGTGATTGTGATTGTGTGATTGTGTGATTGTGTGATTGTGTGAATGTGTGATTGTGTGACCGTGATTGTGTGATTGATGATTGTGTGATTGTGTGATT
The DNA here is from genome assembly GCF_050947335.1 of Megachile rotundata. Lineage (NCBI taxonomy): Eukaryota > Metazoa > Arthropoda > Insecta > Hymenoptera > Megachilidae > Megachile > Megachile rotundata. The sequence goes on along the minus strand of NW_027473488.1, from coordinate 79,948 downwards.
GTGTGATTGTGTGATTGTGTGATTGTGTGATTGAGTGATTGTGTGATTGTGTGATTGGGTGAATGTGTGATTGCGTGATCGTGTGATTGTGTGATCGTTTGATCGTGTGATTGTGTGATTGTGTGATTTTGCGATTGTGTGATTGTGTGATTGTGTGATTGTGTGAGTGTGTGATTGTGTGATTGTGTGATTGTGTGATTGTGTGATTGTGTGAGTGTGTGATTGTGTGATTGTGTGATTGAGTGATTCTGTGCTTGTGTGATTGTGTGGTTGTGAGATTGTGTGATTGTGTGATTAGGTGATTGCGATTGTGTGATTGTGTGACTGTGTGATTGTGTGATTGTGTGATTGTGTGATTGTGTGATTGTGTGATTGTGTGATTGTGTGATTGTGTGATTGTGTGATTGTGTGATTGTGTGATTGAGTGGTTGTGTGATTGTGTGATCGTGTGATTGTGTGATTGTGTGATTGTGTGGTTGTGTGACCGCGATTGTGTGACCGTGATTGTGTGATCGTGATTGTGTGAACGTGATTGTGTGATCGTGATTGTGTGATCGTGATTGTGTGATTGCGTGATTGTGATTGTGTGATTGTGTGATTGTGTGATTGTGTGAATGTGTGATTGTGTGACCGTGATTGTGTGATTGATGATTGTGTGATTGTGTGATTGTGTGATTGTGTGATTGTGTGATTGTGTGATTGAGTGATTGTGTGATTGTGTGATTGGGTGAATGTGTGATTGCGTGATCGTGTGATTGTGTGATCGTTTGATCGTGTGATTGTGTGATTGTGTGATTTTGCGATTGTGTGATTGTGTGATTGTGTGATTGTGTGAGTGTGTGATTGTGTGATTGTGTGATTGTGTGATTGTGTGATTGTGTGAGTGTGTGATTGTGTGATTGTGTGATTGAGTGATTCTGTGCTTGTGTGATTGTGTGGTTGTGAGATTGTGTGATTGTGTGATTAGGTGATTGTGTGATTGTGTGATTGTGTGATTGTGTGATTGTGTGATTGTGTGCTTGTGTGATTGTGTGATTGTGTGATTGTGTGGTTGTGTGATTGTGTGATTGTGTGATTGTGTAATTGTGTGATTGTGTGATTGTGACTGTGTGATTGTGTGAGTGTGTGATTGTGTGATTGAGTGATTGTGTGCTTGTGTGATTGTGTGGTTGTGTGGTTGTGTGATTGTGTGATTGTGTGATTGTGTGATTGTGTGATTGTGTGATTGTGTGATTGTGTGATTGTGGGATTGTGTGATTGTGTGATTGTGACTGTGTGATTGTGTGAGTGTGTGATTGTGTGATTGAGTGATTGTGTGCTTGTATGGTTGTGTGGTTGTGTGGTTGTGTGATTGTCTGATTGTGTGATTGTGTGATTGTGTGATTGTGTGACTGTGTGATTGTGTGATTGTGTAATTGTGATTGTGCGATTGTGATTGTGTGATTGTGTGATTGTGTGATTGTGTGATTGTGTAATTGTGAGATTGTGTGATTGTGTGCTTGTGTGATTGTGTGATTGTGATTGTGTGATTGTGATTGTGTGATTGTGATTGTGTGGTTGTGATTGTGTGATTGTGACTGTGTGATTGTGTGAGTGTGTGATTGTGTGATTGAGTGATTGTGTGCTCGTGTGATTGTGTGGTTGTGAGATTGTGTGATTGTGTGATTAGGTGATTGTGTGATTGTGTGATTGTGTGATTGTGTGATTGTGGGATTGTGTGATTGTGCGATTGTGTGATTGTGTGACTGTGTGATTGTGTGATTGTGATTGTGTGATTGTGATTGTGTGATTGTGATTGTGTGATTGTGATTGTGTGATTGTGATTGTGTGATTGTGATTGTGTGATTGTGATTGTGTGATTGTGATTGTGTGATTGTGATTGTGTGATTGTGATTGTGTGATTGTGATTGTGTGATTGTGATTGTGTGATTGTGATTGTGTGATTGTGATTGTGTGATTGTGATTGTGTGATTGTGATTGTGTGATTGTGATTGTGTGATTGTGATTGTGTGATTGTGATTGTGTGATTGTGATTGTGTGATTGTGATTGTGTGATTGTGATTGTGTGATTGTGATTGTGTGATTGTGATTGTGTGATTGTGATTGTGTGATTGTGATTGTGTGATTGTGATTGTGTGATTGTGATTGTGTGATTGTGATTGTGTGATTGTGATTGTGTGATTGTGATTGTGTGATTGTGATTGTGTGATTGTGATTGTGTGATTGTGATTGTGTGATTGTGATTGTGTGATTGTGATTGTGTGATTGTGATTGTGTGATTGTGATTGTGTGATTGTGATTGTGTGATTGTGATTGTGTGATTGTGATTGTGTGATTGTGATTGTGTGATTGTGATTGTGTGATTGTGATTGTGTGATTGTGATTGTGTGATTGTGATTGTGTGATTGTGATTGTGTGATTGTGATTGTGTGATTGTGATTGTGTGATTGTGATTGTGTGATTGTGATTGTGTGATTGTGATTGTGTGATTGTGATTGTGTGATTGTGATTGTGTGATTGTGATTGTGTGATTGTGATTGTGTGATTGTGATTGTGTGATTGTGATTGTGTGATTGTGATTGTGTGATTGTGATTGTGTGATTGTGATTGTGTGATTGTGATTGTGTGATTGTGATTGTGTGATTGTGATTGTGTGATTGTGATTGTGTGATTGTGATTGTGTGATTGTGATTGTGTGATTGTGATTGTGTGATTGTGATTGTGTGATTGTGATTGTGTGATTGTGATTGTGTGATTGTGATTGTGTGATTGTGATTGTGTGATTGTGATTGTGTGATTGTGATTGTGTGATTGTGATTGTGTGATTGTGATTGTGTGATTGTGATTGTGTGATTGTGATTGTGTGATTGTGATTGTGTGATTGTGATTGTGTGATTGTGATTGTGTGATTGTGATTGTGTGATTGTGATTGTGTGATTGTGATTGTGTGATTGTGATTGTGTGATTGTGATTGTGTGATTGTGATTGTGTGATTGTGATTGTGTGATTGTGATTGTGTGATTGTGATTGTGTGATTGTGATTGTGTGATTGTGATTGTGTGATTGTGATTGTGTGATTGTGATTGTGTGATTGTGATTGTGTGATTGTGATTGTGTGATTGTGATTGTGTGATTGTGATTGTGTGATTGTGATTGTGTGATTGTGATTGTGTGATTGTGATTGTGTGATTGTGATTGTGTGATTGTGATTGTGTGATTGTGATTGTGTGATTGTGATTGTGTGATTGTGATTGTGTGATTGTGATTGTGTGATTGTGATTGTGTGATTGTGATTGTGTGATTGTGATTGTGTGATTGTGATTGTGTGATTGTGATTGTGTGATTGTGATTGTGTGATTGTGATTGTGTGATTGTGATTGTGTGATTGTGATTGTGTGATTGTGATTGTGTGATTGTGATTGTGTGATTGTGATTGTGTGATTGTGATTGTGTGATTGTGATTGTGTGATTGTGATTGTGTGATTGTGATTGTGTGATTGTGATTGTGTGATTGTGATTGTGTGATTGTGATTGTGTGATTGTGATTGTGTGATTGTGATTGTGTGATTGTGATTGTGTGATTGTGATTGTGTGATTGTGATTGTGTGATTGTGATTGTGTGATTGTGATTGTGTGATTGTGATTGTGTGATTGTGATTGTGTGATTGTGATTGTGTGATTGTGATTGTGTGATTGTGATTGTGTGATTGTGATTGTGTGATTGTGATTGTGTGATTGTGATTGTGTGATTGTGATTGTGTGATTGTGATTGTGTGATTGTGATTGTGTGATTGTGATTGTGTGATTGTGATTGTGTGATTGTGATTGTGTGATTGTGATTGTGTGATTGTGATTGTGTGATTGTGATTGTGTGATTGTGATTGTGTGATTGTGATTGTGTGATTGTGATTGTGTGATTGTGATTGTGTGATTGTGATTGTGTGATTGTGATTGTGTGATTGTGATTGTGTGATTGTGATTGTGTGATTGTGATTGTGTGATTGTGATTGTGTGATTGTGTGATTGTGTGATTGTGTGATTGTGTGATTGTGTGATTGTGTGATTGTGTGATTGTGTGATTGTGTGATTGTGTGATTGTGTGATTGTGTGATTGTGTGATTGTGTGATTGTGTGATTGTGTGATTGTGTGATTGTGTGATTGTGTGATTGTGTGATTGTGTGATTGTGTGATTGTGTGATTGTGTGATTGTGTGATTGTGTGATTGTGTGATTGTGTGATTGTCTGATTGTGTGATTGTGTGATTGTGTGATTGTGTGGTTGTGTGACCGTGATTGTGTGATCGTGATTGTGTGATCGTGATTGTGTGATCGTGATTGTGTGATTGCGTGATTGCGATTGTGTGATTGTGTGACTGTGTGATTGTGTGATTGTGTGATTGTGTGATTGTGTGATTGTGTGACTGTGTGATTGTGTGATTGTGTGTTTGTGTGATTGTGTGATTGTGTGATTGTGTGATTGTGTGATTGTGTGATTGAGTGGTTGTGTGATTGTGTGATCGTGTGATTTGTGTGATTGTGTGATTGTGTGGTTGTGTGACCGCGATTGTGTGACCGTGATTGTGTGATCGTGATTGTGTGAACGTGATTGTGTGATCGTGATTGTGTGATCGTGATTGTGTGATTGCGTGATTGTGATTGTGTGATTGTGTGATTGTGTGATTGTGTGATTGTGTGAATGTGTGATTGTGTGACCGTGATTGTGTGATTGATGATTGTGTGATTGTGTGATTGTGTGATTGTGTGATTGTGTGATTGTGTGATTGTCTGATTGTGTGATTGAGTGATTGTGTGATTGTGTGATTGTGTGAATGTGCGATTGCGTGATCGTGTGATTGTGTGATCGTGTGATCGTTTGATCGTGTGATTGTGTGATTGTGTGATTTTGCGATTGTGTGATTGTGTGATTGTGTGATTGTGTGAGTGTGTGATTGTGTGATTGTGTGATTGTGTGATTGTGTGATTGTGTGATTGTGTGATTGTGTGATTGTGTGAGTGTGTGGTTGTGTGATTGTGTGATTGAGTGATTCTGTGCTTGTGTGAGTGTGTGATTGTGTGATTGTGTGATTGAGTGATTCTGTGCTTGTGTGATTGTGTGGTTGTGAGATTGTGTGATTTTGTGATTAGGTGATTGTGTGATTGTGTGAGTGTGTGATTGTGTGATTGTGTGATTGTGTGATTGTGATTGTGTGATTGTGATTGTGTGATTGTGATTGTGTGATTGTGATTGTGTGATTGTGATTGTGTGATTGTGATTGTGTGATTGTGATTGTGTGATTGTGATTGTGTGATTGTGATTGTGTGATTGTGATTGTGTGATTGTGATTGTGTGATTGTGATTGTGTGATCGTGATTGTGTGATCGTGATTGTGTGATCGTGATTGTGTGATCGTGATTGTGTGATTGCGTGATTGCGATTGTGTGATTGTGTGACTGTGTGATTGTGTGATTGTGTGATTGTGTGATTGTGTGATTGTGTGATTGTGTGATTGGGTGATTGTGTGATTGTGTGATTGTGTGATTGAGTGGTTGTGTGATTGTGTGATCGTGTGATTGTGTGATTGTGTGATTGTGTGGTTGTGTGACCGCGATTGTGTGACCGTGATTGTGTGATCGTGATTGTGTGAACGTGATTGTGTGATCGTGATTGTGTGATCGTGATTGTGTGATTGCGTGATTGTGATTGTGTGATTGTGTGATTGTGTGATTGTGTGAATGTGTGATTGTGTGACCGTGATTGTGTGATTGATGATTGTGTGATTGTGTGATTGTGTGATTGTGTGATTGTGTGATTGTGTGATTGTGTGATTGAGTGATTGTGTGATTGTGTGATCGGGTGAATGTGTGATTGCGTGATCGTGTGATTGTGTGATCGTTTGATCGTGTGATTGTGTGATTGTGTGATTTTGCGATTGTGTGATTGTGTGATTGTGTGATTGTGTGAGTGTGTGATTGTGTGATTGTGTGATTGTGTGATTGTGTGATTGTGTGAGTGTGTGATTGTGTGATTGTGTGATTGAGTGATTCTGTGCTTGTGTGATTGTGTGGTTGTGAGATTGTGTGATTGTGTGATTAGGTGATTGTGTGATTGTGTGATTGTGTGATTGTGTGATTGTGTGATTGTGTGCTTGTGTGATTGTGTGATTGTGTGATTGTGTGGTTGTGTGATTGTGTGATTGTGTGATTGTGTGAGTGTGTGATTGTGTGATTGTGTGATTGTGTGATTGTGTGATTGTGTGAGTGTGTGATTGTGTGATTGTGTGATTGAGTGATTCTGTGCTTGTGTGATTGTGTGGTTGTGAGATTGTGTGATTGTGTGATTAGGTGATTGTGTGATTGTGTGATTGTGTGATTGTGTGATTGTGTGATTGTGTGCTTGTGTGATTGTGTGATTGTGTGATTGTGTGGTTGTGTGATTGTGTGATTGTGTGATTGTGTAATTGTGTGATTGTGTGATTGTGACTGTGTGATTGTGTGAGTGTGTGATTGTGTGATTGAGTGATTGTGTGCTTGTGTGATTGTGTGGTTGTGTGGTTGTGTGATTGTGTGATTGTGTGATTGTGTGATTGTGTGATTGTGTGATTGTGTGATTGTGGGATTGTGTGATTGTGTGATTGTGGCTGTGTGATTGTGTGAGTGTGTGATTGTGTGATTGAGTGATTGTGTGCTTGTATGGTTGTGTGGTTGTGTGGTTGTGTGATTGTCTGATTGTGTGATTGTGTGATTGTGTGATTGTGTGACTGTGTGATTGTGTGATTGTGTAATTGTGATTGTGCGATTGTGATTGTGTGATTGTGTGATTGTGTGATTGTGTGATTGTGTAATTGTGAGATTGTGTGATTGTGTGCTTGTGTGATTGTGTGATTGTGATTGTGTGATTGTGATTGTGTGATTGTGATTGTGTGGTTGTGATTGTGTGATTGTGACTGTGTGATTGTGTGAGTGTGTGATTGTGTGATTGAGTGATTGTGTGCTCGTGTGATTGTGTGGTTGTGAGATTGTGTGATTGTGTGATTAGGTGATTGTGTGATTGTGTGATTGTGTGATTGTGCGATTGTGTGATTGTGCGATTGTGTGATTATGTGATTGTGTGATTGTGTGATTGTGTGATTGTGTGATTGTGTGATTGTGTGATTGTGTGATTGTGTGATTGTGGGATTGTGTGATTGTGTGATTGTGGCTGTGTGATTGTGTGAGTGTGTGATTGTGTGATTGAGTGATTGTGTGCTTGTATGGTTGTGTGGTTGTGTGGTTGTGTGATTGTCTGATTGTGTGATTGTGTGATTGTGTGATTGTGTGACTGTGTGCTTGTGTGATTGTGTGATTGTGATTGTGTGATTGTGATTGTGTGATTGTGATTGTGTGGTTGTGATTGTGTGATTGTGACTGTGTGATTGTGTGAGTGTGTGATTGTGTGATTGAGTGATTGTGTGCTCGTGTGATTGTGTGGTTGTGAGATTGTGTGATTGTGTGATTAGGTGATTGTGTGATTGTGTGATTGTGTGATTGTGCGATTGTGTGATTGTGCGATTGTGTGATTATGTGATTGTGTGATTGTGTGATTGTGTGATTGTGTGATTGTGTGATTGTGTGATTGTGTGATTGTGTGATTGAGTGATTGAGTGCTTGTGTGATTGTGTGATTGAGTGATTGAGTGCTTGTGTGATTGTGTGATTGTGTGATTGTGATTGTGTGATTGTGATTGTGTGATTGTGATTGTGTGATTGTGATTGTGTGATTGTGATTGTGTGATTGTGATTGTGTGATTGTGATTGTGTGATTGTGATTGTGTGATTGTGATTGTGTGATTGTGATTGTGTGATTGTGATTGTGTGATTGTGATTGTGTGATTGTGATTGTGTGATTGTGATTGTGTGATTGTGATTGTGTGATTGTGATTGTGTGATTGTGATTGTGTGATTGTGATTGTGTGATTGTGATTGTGTGATTGTGATTGTGTGATTGTGATTGTGTGATTGTGATTGTGTGATTGTGATTGTGTGATTGTGATTGTGTGATTGTGATTGTGTGATTGTGATTGTGTGATTGTGATTGTGTGATTGTGATTGTGTGATTGTGATTGTGTGATTGTGATTGTGTGATTGTGATTGTGTGATTGTGATTGTGTGATTGTGATTGTGTGATTGTGATTGTGTGATTGTGATTGTGTGATTGTGATTGTGTGATTGTGATTGTGTGATTGTGATTGTGTGATTGTGATTGTGTGATTGTGATTGTGTGATTGTGATTGTGTGATTGTGATTGTGTGATTGTGATTGTGTGATTGTGATTGTGTGATTGTGATTGTGTGATTGTGATTGTGTGATTGTGATTGTGTGATTGTGATTGTGTGATTGTGATTGTGTGATTGTGATTGTGTGATTGTGATTGTGTGATTGTGATTGTGTGATTGTGATTGTGTGATTGTGATTGTGTGATTGTGATTGTGTGATTGTGATTGTGTGATTGTGATTGTGTGATTGTGATTGTGTGATTGTGATTGTGTGATTGTGATTGTGTGATTGTGATTGTGTGATTGTGATTGTGTGATTGTGATTGTGTGATTGTGATTGTGTGATTGTGATTGTGTGATTGTGATTGTGTGATTGTGATTGTGTGATTGTGATTGTGTGATTGTGATTGTGTGATTGTGATTGTGTGATTGTGTGATTGTGTGATTGTGTGATTGTGTGATTGTGTGATTGTGTGATTGTGTGATTGTGTGATTGTGTGATTGTGTGATTGTGTGATTGTGTGATTGTGTGATTGTGTGATTGTGTGATTGTGTGATTGTGTGATTGTGTGATTGTGTGATTGTGTGATTGTGTGATTGTGTGATTGTGTGATTGTGTGATTGTGTGATTGTGTGATTGTGTGATTGTCTGATTGTGTGATTGTGTGATTGTGTGATTGTGTGGTTGTGTGACCGTGATTGTGTGATCGTGATTGTGTGATCGTGATTGTGTGATCGTGATTGTGTGATTGCGTGATTGCGATTGTGTGATTGTGTGACTGTGTGATTGTGTGATTGTGTGATTGTGTGATTGTGTGATTGTGTGACTGTGTGATTGTGTGATTGTGTGTTTGTGTGATTGTGTGATTGTGTGATTGTGTGATTGTGTGATTGTGTGATTGAGTGGTTGTGTGATTGTGTGATCGTGTGATTTGTGTGATTGTGTGATTGTGTGGTTGTGTGACCGCGATTGTGTGACCGTGATTGTGTGATCGTGATTGTGTGAACGTGATTGTGTGATCGTGATTGTGTGATCGTGATTGTGTGATTGCGTGATTGTGATTGTGTGATTGTGTGATTGTGTGATTGTGTGATTGTGTGAATGTGTGATTGTGTGACCGTGATTGTGTGATTGATGATTGTGTGATTGTGTGATTGTGTGATTGTGTGATTGTGTGATTGTGTGATTGTCTGATTGTGTGATTGAGTGATTGTGTGATTGTGTGATTGTGTGAATGTGCGATTGCGTGATCGTGTGATTGTGTGATCGTGTGATCGTTTGATCGTGTGATTGTGTGATTGTGTGATTTTGCGATTGTGTGATTGTGTGATTGTGTGATTGTGTGAGTGTGTGATTGTGTGATTGTGTGATTGTGTGATTGTGTGATTGTGTGATTGTGTGATTGTGTGATTGTGTGAGTGTGTGGTTGTGTGATTGTGTGATTGAGTGATTCTGTGCTTGTGTGAGTGTGTGATTGTGTGATTGTGTGATTGAGTGATTCTGTGCTTGTGTGATTGTGTGGTTGTGAGATTGTGTGATTTTGTGATTAGGTGATTGTGTGATTGTGTGAGTGTGTGATTGTGTGATTGTGTGATTGTGTGATTGTGATTGTGTGATTGTGATTGTGTGATTGTGATTGTGTGATTGTGATTGTGTGATTGTGATTGTGTGATTGTGATTGTGTGATTGTGATTGTGTGATTGTGATTGTGTGATTGTGATTGTGTGATTGTGATTGTGTGATTGTGATTGTGTGATTGTGATTGTGTGATCGTGATTGTGTGATCGTGATTGTGTGATCGTGATTGTGTGATCGTGATTGTGTGATTGCGTGATTGCGATTGTGTGATTGTGTGACTGTGTGATTGTGTGATTGTGTGATTGTGTGATTGTGTGATTGTGTGATTGTGTGATTGGGTGATTGTGTGATTGTGTGATTGTGTGATTGAGTGGTTGTGTGATTGTGTGATCGTGTGATTGTGTGATTGTGTGATTGTGTGGTTGTGTGACCGCGATTGTGTGACCGTGATTGTGTGATCGTGATTGTGTGAACGTGATTGTGTGATCGTGATTGTGTGATCGTGATTGTGTGATTGCGTGATTGTGATTGTGTGATTGTGTGATTGTGTGATTGTGTGAATGTGTGATTGTGTGACCGTGATTGTGTGATTGATGATTGTGTGATTGTGTGATTGTGTGATTGTGTGATTGTGTGATTGTGTGATTGTGTGATTGAGTGATTGTGTGATTGTGTGATCGGGTGAATGTGTGATTGCGTGATCGTGTGATTGTGTGATCGTTTGATCGTGTGATTGTGTGATTGTGTGATTTTGCGATTGTGTGATTGTGTGATTGTGTGATTGTGTGAGTGTGTGATTGTGTGATTGTGTGATTGTGTGATTGTGTGATTGTGTGAGTGTGTGATTGTGTGATTGTGTGATTGAGTGATTCTGTGCTTGTGTGATTGTGTGGTTGTGAGATTGTGTGATTGTGTGATTAGGTGATTGTGTGATTGTGTGATTGTGTGATTGTGTGATTGTGTGATTGTGTGCTTGTGTGATTGTGTGATTGTGTGATTGTGTGGTTGTGTGATTGTGTGATTGTGTGATTGTGTGAGTGTGTGATTGTGTGATTGTGTGATTGTGTGATTGTGTGATTGTGTGAGTGTGTGATTGTGTGATTGTGTGATTGAGTGATTCTGTGCTTGTGTGATTGTGTGGTTGTGAGATTGTGTGATTGTGTGATTAGGTGATTGTGTGATTGTGTGATTGTGTGATTGTGTGATTGTGTGATTGTGTGCTTGTGTGATTGTGTGATTGTGTGATTGTGTGGTTGTGTGATTGTGTGATTGTGTGATTGTGTAATTGTGTGATTGTGTGATTGTGACTGTGTGATTGTGTGAGTGTGTGATTGTGTGATTGAGTGATTGTGTGCTTGTGTGATTGTGTGGTTGTGTGGTTGTGTGATTGTGTGATTGTGTGATTGTGTGATTGTGTGATTGTGTGATTGTGTGATTGTGGGATTGTGTGATTGTGTGATTGTGGCTGTGTGATTGTGTGAGTGTGTGATTGTGTGATTGAGTGATTGTGTGCTTGTATGGTTGTGTGGTTGTGTGGTTGTGTGATTGTCTGATTGTGTGATTGTGTGATTGTGTGATTGTGTGACTGTGTGATTGTGTGATTGTGTAATTGTGATTGTGCGATTGTGATTGTGTGATTGTGTGATTGTGTGATTGTGTGATTGTGTAATTGTGAGATTGTGTGATTGTGTGCTTGTGTGATTGTGTGATTGTGATTGTGTGATTGTGATTGTGTGATTGTGATTGTGTGGTTGTGATTGTGTGATTGTGACTGTGTGATTGTGTGAGTGTGTGATTGTGTGATTGAGTGATTGTGTGCTCGTGTGATTGTGTGGTTGTGAGATTGTGTGATTGTGTGATTAGGTGATTGTGTGATTGTGTGATTGTGTGATTGTGCGATTGTGTGATTGTGCGATTGTGTGATTATGTGATTGTGTGATTGTGTGATTGTGTGATTGTGTGATTGTGTGATTGTGTGATTGTGTGATTGTGTGATTGTGGGATTGTGTGATTGTGTGATTGTGGCTGTGTGATTGTGTGAGTGTGTGATTGTGTGATTGAGTGATTGTGTGCTTGTATGGTTGTGTGGTTGTGTGGTTGTGTGATTGTCTGATTGTGTGATTGTGTGATTGTGTGATTGTGTGACTGTGTGCTTGTGTGATTGTGTGATTGTGATTGTGTGATTGTGATTGTGTGATTGTGATTGTGTGGTTGTGATTGTGTGATTGTGACTGTGTGATTGTGTGAGTGTGTGATTGTGTGATTGAGTGATTGTGTGCTCGTGTGATTGTGTGGTTGTGAGATTGTGTGATTGTGTGATTAGGTGATTGTGTGATTGTGTGATTGTGTGATTGTGCGATTGTGTGATTGTGCGATTGTGTGATTATGTGATTGTGTGATTGTGTGATTGTGTGATTGTGTGATTGTGTGATTGTGTGATTGTGTGATTGTGTGATTGAGTGATTGAGTGCTTGTGTGATTGTGTGATTGAGTGATTGAGTGCTTGTGTGATTGTGTGATTGTGTGATTGTGATTGTGTGATTGTGATTGTGTGATTGTGATTGTGTGATTGTGATTGTGTGATTGTGATTGTGTGATTGTGATTGTGTGATTGTGATTGTGTGATTGTGATTGTGTGATTGTGATTGTGTGATTGTGATTGTGTGATTGTGATTGTGTGATTGTGATTGTGTGATTGTGATTGTGTGATTGTGATTGTGTGATTGTGATTGTGTGATTGTGATTGTGTGATTGTGATTGTGTGATTGTGATTGTGTGATTGTGATTGTGTGATTGTGATTGTGTGATTGTGATTGTGTGATTGTGATTGTGTGATTGTGATTGTGTGATTGTGATTGTGTGATTGTGATTGTGTGATTGTGATTGTGTGATTGTGATTGTGTGATTGTGATTGTGTGATTGTGATTGTGTGATTGTGATTGTGTGATTGTGATTGTGTGATTGTGATTGTGTGATTGTGATTGTGTGATTGTGATTGTGTGATTGTGATTGTGTGATTGTGATTGTGTGATTGTGATTGTGTGATTGTGATTGTGTGATTGTGATTGTGTGATTGTGATTGTGTGATTGTGATTGTGTGATTGTGATTGTGTGATTGTGATTGTGTGATTGTGATTGTGTGATTGTGATTGTGTGATTGTGATTGTGTGATTGTGATTGTGTGATTGTGATTGTGTGATTGTGATTGTGTGATTGTGATTGTGTGATTGTGATTGTGTGATTGTGATTGTGTGATTGTGATTGTGTGATTGTGATTGTGTGATTGTGATTGTGTGATTGTGATTGTGTGATTGTGATTGTGTGATTGTGATTGTGTGATTGTGATTGTGTGATTGTGATTGTGTGATTGTGATTGTGTGATTGTGATTGTGTGATTGTGATTGTGTGATTGTGATTGTGTGATTGTGATTGTGTGATTGTGATTGTGTGATTGTGATTGTGTGATTGTGATTGTGTGATTGTGATTGTGTGATTGTGATTGTGTGATTGTGATTGTGTGATTGTGATTGTGTGATTGTGATTGTGTGATTGTGATTGTGTGATTGTGATTGTGTGATTGTGATTGTGTGATTGTGATTGTGTGATTGTGATTGTGTGATTGTGATTGTGTGATTGTGATTGTGTGATTGTGATTGTGTGATTGTGATTGTGTGATTGTGATTGTGTGATTGTGATTGTGTGATTGTGATTGTGTGATTGTGATTGTGTGATTGTGATTGTGTGATTGTGATTGTGTGATTGTGATTGTGTGATTGTGATTGTGTGATTGTGATTGTGTGATTGTGATTGTGTGATTGTGATTGTGTGATTGTGATTGTGTGATTGTGATTGTGTGATTGTGATTGTGTGATTGTGATTGTGTGATTGTGATTGTGTGATTGTGATTGTGTGATTGTGATTGTGTGATTGTGATTGTGTGATTGTGATTGTGTGATTGTGATTGTGTGATTGTGATTGTGTGATTGTGATTGTGTGATTGTGATTGTGTGATTGTGATTGTGTGATTGTGATTGTGTGATTGTGATTGTGTGATTGTGATTGTGTGATTGTGATTGTGTGATTGTGATTGTGTGATTGTGATTGTGTGATTGTGATTGTGTGATTGTGATTGTGTGATTGTGATTGTGTGATTGTGATTGTGTGATTGTGATTGTGTGATTGTGATTGTGTGATTGTGATTGTGTGATTGTGATTGTGTGATTGTGATTGTGTGATTGTGATTGTGTGATTGTGATTGTGTGATTGTGATTGTGTGATTGTGATTGTGTGATTGTGATTGTGTGATTGTGATTGTGTGATTGTGATTGTGTGATTGTGATTGTGTGATTGTGATTGTGTGATTGTGATTGTGTGATTGTGATTGTGTGATTGTGATTGTGTGATTGTGATTGTGTGATTGTGATTGTGTGATTGTGATTGTGTGATTGTGATTGTGTGATTGTGATTGTGTGATTGTGATTGTGTGATTGTGATTGTGTGATTGTGATTGTGATTGTGTGATTGTGATTGTGTGATTGTGATTGTGTGATTGTGATTGTGTGATTGTGATTGTGTGATTGTGATTGTGTGATTGTGATTGTGTGATTGTGATTGTGTGATTGTGATTGTGTGATTGTGATTGTGTGATTGTGATTGTGTGATTGTGATTGTGTGATTGTGATTGTGTGATTGTGATTGTGTGATTGTGATTGTGTGATTGTGATTGTGTGATTGTGATTGTGTGATTGTGATTGTGTGATTGTGATTGTGTGATTGTGATTGTGTGATTGTGTGATTGTGTGATTGTGTGATTGTGTGATTGTGTGATTGTGTGATTGTGTGATTGTGTGATTGTGTGATTGTGTGATTGTGTGATTGTGTGATTGTGTGATTGTGTGATTGTGTGATTGTGTGATTGTGTGATTGTGTGATTGTGTGATTGTGTGATTGTGTGATTGTGTGATTGTGTGATTGTGTGATTGTGTGATTGTGTGATTGTGTGATTGTGTGATTGTGTGATTGTCTGATTGTGTGATTGTGTGATTGTGTGATTGTGTGGTTGTGTGACCGTGATTGTGTGATCGTGATTGTGTGATCGTGATTGTGTGATCGTGATTGTGTGATTGCGTGATTGCGATTGTGTGATTGTGTGACTGTGTGATTGTGTGATTGTGTGATTGTGTGATTGTGTGATTGTGTGACTGTGTGATTGTGTGATTGTGTGTTTGTGTGATTGTGTGATTGTGTGATTGTGTGATTGTGTGATTGTGTGATTGAGTGGTTGTGTGATTGTGTGATCGTGTGATTTGTGTGATTGTGTGATTGTGTGGTTGTGTGACCGCGATTGTGTGACCGTGATTGTGTGATCGTGATTGTGTGAACGTGATTGTGTGATCGTGATTGTGTGATCGTGATTGTGTGATTGCGTGATTGTGATTGTGTGATTGTGTGATTGTGTGATTGTGTGATTGTGTGAATGTGTGATTGTGTGACCGTGATTGTGTGATTGATGATTGTGTGATTGTGTGATTGTGTGATTGTGTGATTGTGTGATTGTGTGATTGTCTGATTGTGTGATTGAGTGATTGTGTGATTGTGTGATTGTGTGAATGTGCGATTGCGTGATCGTGTGATTGTGTGATCGTGTGATCGTTTGATCGTGTGATTGTGTGATTGTGTGATTTTGCGATTGTGTGATTGTGTGATTGTGTGATTGTGTGAGTGTGTGATTGTGTGATTGTGTGATTGTGTGATTGTGTGATTGTGTGATTGTGTGATTGTGTGATTGTGTGAGTGTGTGGTTGTGTGATTGTGTGATTGAGTGATTCTGTGCTTGTGTGAGTGTGTGATTGTGTGATTGTGTGATTGAGTGATTCTGTGCTTGTGTGATTGTGTGGTTGTGAGATTGTGTGATTGTGTGATTAGGTGATTGTGTGATTGTGTGAGTGTGTGATTGTGTGATTGTGTGATTGTGTGATTGTGATTGTGTGATTGTGATTGTGTGATTGTGATTGTGTGATTGTGATTGTGTGATTGTGATTGTGTGATTGTGATTGTGTGATTGTGATTGTGTGATTGTGATTGTGTGATTGTGATTGTGTGATTGTGATTGTGTGATCGTGATTGTGTGATCGTGATTGTGTGATCGTGATTGTGTGATCGTGATTGTGTGATCGTGATTGTGTGATTGCGTGATTGCGATTGTGTGATTGTGTGACTGTGTGATTGTGTGATTGTGTGATTGTGTGATTGTGTGATTGTGTGATTGTGTGATTGGGTGATTGTGTGATTGTGTGATTGTGTGATTGAGTGGTTGTGTGATTGTGTGATCGTGTGATTGTGTGATTGTGTGATTGTGTGGTTGTGTGACCGCGATTGTGTGACCGTGATTGTGTGATCGTGATTGTGTGAACGTGATTGTGTGATCGTGATTGTGTGATCGTGATTGTGTGATTGCGTGATTGTGATTGTGTGATTGTGTGATTGTGTGATTGTGTGAATGTGTGATTGTGTGACCGTGATTGTGTGATTGATGATTGTGTGATTGTGTGATTGTGTGATTGTGTGATTGTGTGATTGTGTGATTGTGTGATTGAGTGATTGTGTGATTGTGTGATCGGGTGAATGTGTGATTGCGTGATCGTGTGATTGTGTGATCGTTTGATCGTGTGATTGTGTGATTGTGTGATTTTGCGATTGTGTGATTGTGTGATTGTGTGATTGTGTGAGTGTGTGATTGTGTGATTGTGTGATTGTGTGATTGTGTGATTGTGTGAGTGTGTGATTGTGTGATTGTGTGATTGAGTGATTCTGTGCTTGTGTGATTGTGTGGTTGTGAGATTGTGTGATTGTGTGATTAGGTGATTGTGTGATTGTGTGATTGTGTGATTGTGTGATTGTGTGATTGTGTGCTTGTGTGATTGTGTGATTGTGTGATTGTGTGGTTGTGTGATTGTGTGATTGTGTGATTGTGTAATTGTGTGATTGTGTGATTGTGACTGTGTGATTGTGTGAGTGTGTGATTGTGTGATTGAGTGATTGTGTGCTTGTGTGATTGTGTGGTTGTGTGGTTGTGTGATTGTGTGATTGTGTGATTGTGTGATTGTGTGATTGTGTGATTGTGTGATTGTGGGATTGTGTGATTGTGTGATTGTGGCTGTGTGATTGTGTGAGTGTGTGATTGTGTGATTGAGTGATTGTGTGCTTGTATGGTTGTGTGGTTGTGTGGTTGTGTGATTGTCTGATTGTGTGATTGTGTGATTGTGTGATTGTGTGACTGTGTGATTGTGTGATTGTGTAATTGTGATTGTGCGATTGTGATTGTGTGATTGTGTGATTGTGTGATTGTGTGATTGTGTAATTGTGAGATTGTGTGATTGTGTGCTTGTGTGATTGTGTGATTGTGATTGTGTGATTGTGATTGTGTGATTGTGATTGTGTGGTTGTGATTGTGTGATTGTGACTGTGTGATTGTGTGAGTGTGTGATTGTGTGATTGAGTGATTGTGTGCTCGTGTGATTGTGTGGTTGTGAGATTGTGTGATTGTGTGATTAGGTGATTGTGTGATTGTGTGATTGTGTGATTGTGCGATTGTGTGATTGTGCGATTGTGTGATTATGTGATTGTGTGATTGTGTGATTGTGTGATTGTGTGATTGTGTGATTGTGTGATTGTGTGATTGTGTGATTGAGTGATTGAGTGCTTGTGTGATTGTGTGATTGAGTGATTGAGTGCTTGTGTGATTGTGTGATTGTGTGATTGTGATTGTGTGATTGTGATTGTGTGATTGTGATTGTGTGATTGTGATTGTGTGATTGTGATTGTGTGATTGTGATTGTGTGATTGTGATTGTGTGATTGTGATTGTGTGATTGTGATTGTGTGATTGTGATTGTGTGATTGTGATTGTGTGATTGTGATTGTGTGATTGTGATTGTGTGATTGTGATTGTGTGATTGTGATTGTGTGATTGTGATTGTGTGATTGTGATTGTGTGATTGTGATTGTGTGATTGTGATTGTGTGATTGTGATTGTGTGATTGTGATTGTGTGATTGTGATTGTGTGATTGTGATTGTGTGATTGTGATTGTGTGATTGTGATTGTGTGATTGTGATTGTGTGATTGTGATTGTGTGATTGTGATTGTGTGATTGTGATTGTGTGATTGTGATTGTGTGATTGTGATTGTGTGATTGTGATTGTGTGATTGTGATTGTGTGATTGTGATTGTGTGATTGTGATTGTGTGATTGTGATTGTGTGATTGTGATTGTGTGATTGTGATTGTGTGATTGTGTGATTGTGTGATTGTGTGATTGTGTGATTGTCTGATTGTGTGATTGTGTGATTGTGTGATTGTGTGGTTGTGTGACCGTGATTGTGTGATCGTGATTGTGTGATCGTGATTGTGTGATCGTGATTGTGTGATTGCGTGATTGCGATTGTGTGATTGTGTGACTGTGTGATTGTGTGATTGTGTGATTGTGTGATTGTGTGATTGTGTGACTGTGTGATTGTGTGATTGTGTGTTTGTGTGATTGTGTGATTGTGTGATTGTGTGATTGTGTGATTGTGTGATTGAGTGGTTGTGTGATTGTGTGATCGTGTGATTTGTGTGATTGTGTGATTGTGTGGTTGTGTGACCGCGATTGTGTGACCGTGATTGTGTGATCGTGATTGTGTGAACGTGATTGTGTGATCGTGATTGTGTGATCGTGATTGTGTGATTGCGTGATTGTGATTGTGTGATTGTGTGATTGTGTGATTGTGTGATTGTGTGAATGTGTGATTGTGTGACCGTGATTGTGTGATTGATGATTGTGTGATTGTGTGATTGTGTGATTGTGTGATTGTGTGATTGTGTGATTGTGTGATTGTCTGATTGTGTGATTGAGTGATTGTGTGATTGTGTGATTGTGTGAATGTGCGATTGCGTGATCGTGTGATTGTGTGATCGTGTGATCGTTTGATCGTGTGATTGTGTGATTGTGTGATTTTGCGATTGTGTGATTGTGTGATTGTGTGATTGTGTGATTGTGTGATTGTGTGAGTGTGTGATTGTGTGATTGTGTGATTGTGTGATTGTGTGATTGTGCGATTGTGTGATTGTGTGATTGTGTGATTGTGTAATTGTGATTGTGTGATTGTGTGATTGTGCGATTGTGTGATTGTGTGATTGTGCGATTGTGTGATTGTGCGATTGTGTGATTATGTGATTGTGTGATTGTGTGATTGTGTGATTGTGTGATTGTGTGATTGAGTGATTGAGTGCTTGTGTGATTGTGTGATTGTGCGATTGTGATTGTGTGATTGTGATTGTGTGATTGTGATTGTGTGATTGTGATTGTGTGATTGTGATTGTGTGATTGTGTGATTGTGTGATTGTGTGATTGTGTGATTGTGTGAGTGTGTGGTTGTGTGATTGTGTGATTGAGTGATTCTGTGCTTGTGTGAGTGTGTGATTGTGTGATTGTGTGATTGAGTGATTCTGTGCTTGTGTGATTGTGTGGTTGTGAGATTGTGTGATTGTGTGATTAGGTGATTGTGTGATTGTGTGAGTGTGTGATTGTGTGATTGTGTGATTGTGTGATTGTGATTGTGTGATTGTGATTGTGTGATTGTGATTGTGTGATTGTGATTGTGTGATTGTGATTGTGTGATTGTGATTGTGTGATTGTGATTGTGTGATTGTGATTGTGTGATTGTGATTGTGTGATTGTGATTGTGTGATTGTGATTGTGTGATTGTGATTGTGTGATTGTGATTGTGTGATCGTGATTGTGTGATCGTGATTGTGTGATCGTGATTGTGTGATTGCGTGATTGCGATTGTGTGATTGTGTGACTGTGTGATTGTGTGATTGTGTGATTGTGTGATTGTGTGATTGTGTGATTGTGTGATTGTGTGATTGTGTGATTGTGTGATTGTGTGATTGAGTGGTTGTGTGATTGTGTGATCGTGTGATTGTGTGATTGTGTGATTGTGTGGTTGTGTGACCGCGATTGTGTGACCGTGATTGTGTGATCGTGATTGTGTGAACGTGATTGTGTGATCGTGATTGTGTGATCGTGATTGTGTGATTGCGTGATTGTGATTGTGTGATTGTGTGATTGTGTGATTGTGTGAATGTGTGATTGTGTGACCGTGATTGTGTGATTGATGATTGTGTGATTGTGTGATTGTGTGATTGTGTGATTGTGTGATTGTGTGATTGTGTGATTGTGTGATTGAGTGATTGTGTGATTGTGTGATTGTGTGAATGTGTGATTGCGTGATCGTGTGATTGTGTGATCGTTTGATCGTGTGATTGTGTGATTGTGTGATTTTGCGATTGTGTGATTGTGTGATTGTGTGATTGTGTGAGTGTGTGATTGTGTGATTGTGTGATTGTGTGATTGTGTGATTGTGTGAGTGTGTGATTGTGTGATTGTGTGATTGAGTGATTCTGTGCTTGTGTGATTGTGTGGTTGTGAGATTGTGTGATTGTGTGATTAGGTGATTGTGTGATTGTGTGATTGTGTGATTGTGTGATTGTGTGCTTGTGTGATTGTGTGATTGTGTGATTGTGTGGTTGTGTGATTGTGTGATTGTGTGATTGTGTAATTGTGTGATTGTGTGATTGTGACTGTGTGATTGTGTGAGTGTGTGATTGAGTGATTGTGTGCTTGTGTGATTGTGTGGTTGTGTGGTTGTGTGATTGTGTGATTGTGTGATTGTGTGATTGTGTGATTGTGTGATTGTGTGATTGTGGGATTGTGTGATTGTGTGATTGTGACTGTGTGATTGTGTGAGTGTGTGATTGTGTGATTGAGTGATTGTGTGCTTGTATGGTTGTGTGGTTGTGTGGTTGTGTGATTGTCTGATTGTGTGATTGTGTGATTGTGTGATTGTGTGACTGTGTGATTGTGTGATTGTGTAATTGTGATTGTGCGATTGTGATTGTGTGATTGTGTGATTGTGTGATTGTGTGATTGTGTAATTGTGAGATTGTGTGATTGTGTGCTTGTGTGATTGTGTGATTGTGATTGTGTGATTGTGATTGTGTGATTGTGATTGTGTGATTGTGACTGTGTGATTGTGTGAGTGTGTGATTGTGTGATTGAGTGATTGTGTGCTCGTGTGATTGTGTGGTTGTGAGATTGTGTGATTGTGTGATTAGGTGATTGTGTGATTGTGTGATTGTGTGATTGTGTGATTGTGTGATTGTGTGATTGTGCGATTGTGTGATTGTGTGATTGTGTGATTGTGTAATTGTGATTGTGTGATTGTGTGATTGTGCGATTGTGTGATTGTGTGATTGTGCGATTGTGTGATTGTGCGATTGTGTGATTATGTGATTGTGTGATTGTGTGATTGTGTGATTGTGTGATTGTGTGATTGTGTGATTGTGTGATTGTGTGATTGAGTGATTGAGTGCTTGTGTGATTGTGTGATTGTGTGATTGTGATTGTGTGATTGTGATTGTGTGATTGTGATTGTGTGATTGTGATTGTGTGATTGTGATTGTGTGATTGTGATTGTGTGATTGTGATTGTGTGATTGTGATTGTGTGATTGTGATTGTGTGATTGTGATTGTGTGATTGTGATTGTGTGATTGTGATTGTGTGATTGTGATTGTGTGATTGTGATTGTGTGATTGTGATTGTGTGATTGTGATTGTGTGATTGTGATTGTGTGATTGTGATTGTGTGATTGTGATTGTGTGATTGTGATTGTGTGATTGTGATTGTGTGATTGTGATTGTGTGATTGTGATTGTGTGATTGTGATTGTGTGATTGTGATTGTGTGATTGTGATTGTGTGATTGTGATTGTGTGATTGTGATTGTGTGATTGTGATTGTGTGATTGTGATTGTGTGATTGTGATTGTGTGATTGTGATTGTGTGATTGTGATTGTGTGATTGTGATTGTGTGATTGTGATTGTGTGATTGTGATTGTGTGATTGTGATTGTGTGATTGTGATTGTGTGATTGTGATTGTGTGATTGTGATTGTGTGATTGTGATTGTGTGATTGTGATTGTGTGATTGTGATTGTGTGATTGTGATTGTGTGATTGTGATTGTGTGATTGTGATTGTGTGATTGTGATTGTGTGATTGTGATTGTGTGATTGTGATTGTGTGATTGTGATTGTGTGATTGTGATTGTGTGATTGTGATTGTGTGATTGTGATTGTGTGATTGTGATTGTGTGATTGTGATTGTGTGATTGTGATTGTGTGATTGTGATTGTGTGATTGTGATTGTGTGATTGTGATTGTGTGATTGTGATTGTGTGATTGTGATTGTGTGATTGTGATTGTGTGATTGTGATTGTGTGATTGTGATTGTGTGATTGTGATTGTGTGATTGTGATTGTGTGATTGTGATTGTGTGATTGTGATTGTGTGATTGTGATTGTGTGATTGTGATTGTGTGATTGTGATTGTGTGATTGTGATTGTGTGATTGTGATTGTGTGATTGTGATTGTGTGATTGTGATTGTGTGATTGTGATTGTGTGATTGTGATTGTGTGATTGTGATTGTGTGATTGTGATTGTGTGATTGTGATTGTGTGATTGTGATTGTGTGATTGTGATTGTGTGATTGTGATTGTGTGATTGTGATTGTGTGATTGTGATTGTGTGATTGTGATTGTGTGATTGTGATTGTGTGATTGTGATTGTGTGATTGTGATTGTGTGATTGTGATTGTGTGATTGTGATTGTGTGATTGTGATTGTGTGATTGTGATTGTGTGATTGTGATTGTGTGATTGTGATTGTGTGATTGTGATTGTGTGATTGTGATTGTGTGATTGTGATTGTGTGATTGTGATTGTGTGATTGTGATTGTGTGATTGTGATTGTGTGATTGTGATTGTGTGATTGTGATTGTGTGATTGTGATTGTGTGATTGTGATTGTGTGATTGTGATTGTGTGATTGTGATTGTGTGATTGTGATTGTGTGATTGTGATTGTGTGATTGTGATTGTGTGATTGTGATTGTGTGATTGTGATTGTGTGATTGTGATTGTGTGATTGTGATTGTGTGATTGTGATTGTGTGATTGTGATTGTGTGATTGTGATTGTGTGATTGTGATTGTGTGATTGTGATTGTGTGATTGTGATTGTGTGATTGTGATTGTGTGATTGTGATTGTGTGATTGTGATTGTGTGATTGTGATTGTGTGATTGTGATTGTGTGATTGTGATTGTGTGATTGTGATTGTGTGATTTGTGATTGTGTGATTGTGATTGTGTGATTGTGATTGTGTGATTGTGATTGTGTGATTGTGATTGTGTGATTGTGATTGTGTGATTGTGATTGTGTGATTGTGATTGTGTGAACGTGATTGTGTGATCGTGATTGTGTGATCGTTATTGTGTGATTGCGTGATTGTGATTGTGTGATTGTGTGATTGTGTGATTGTGTGATTGTGTGAATGTGTGATTGTGTGACCGTGATTGTGTGATTGATGATTGTGTGATTGTGTGATTGTGTGATTGTGTGATTGTGTGATTGTGTGATTGTGTGATTGTCTGATTGTGTGATTGAGTGATTGTGTGATTGTGTGATTGTGTGAATGTGCGATTGCGTGATCGTGTGATTGTGTGATCGTGTGATCGTTTGATCGTGTGATTGTGTGATTGTGTGATTGTGTGATTTTGCGATTGTGTGATTGTGTGATTGTGTGATTGTGTGAGTGTGTGATTGTGTGATTGTGTGATTGTGTGATTGTGTGATTGTGTGATTGTGTGATTGTGTGATTGTGTGAGTGTGTGATTGTGTGATTGTGTGATTGAGTGATTCTGTGCTTGTGTGAGTGTGTGATTGTGTGATTGTGTGATTGAGTGATTCTGTGCTTGTGTGATTGTGTGGTTGTGAGATTGTGTGATTGTGTGATTAGGTGATTGTGTGATTGTGTGAGTGTGTGATTGTGTGATTGTGTGATTGTGTGATTGTGATTGTGTGATTGTGATTGTGTGATTGTGATTGTGTGATTGTGATTGTGTGCTTGTGAGATTGTATGATTGTGATTGTGTGATTGTGATTGTGTGATTGTGATTGTGTGATTGTGATTGTGTGATTGTGATTGTGTGATTGTGATTGTGTGATTGTGATTGTGTGATTGTGATTGTGTGATTGTGATTGTGTGATTGTGATTGTGTGATTGTGATTGTGTGATCGTGATTGTGTGATCGTGATTGTGTGATCGTGATTGTGTGATCGTGATTGTGTGATTGCGTGATTGCGATTGTGTGATTGTGTGACTGTGTGATTGTGTGATTGTGTGATTGTGTGATTGTGTGATTGTGTGATTGTGTGATTGTGTGATTGTGTGATTGTGTGATTGTGTGATTGAGTGGTTGTGTGATTGTGTGATCGTGTGATTGTGTGATTGTGTGATTGTGTGGTTGTGTGACCGCGATTGTGTGACCGTGATTGTGTGATCGTGATTGTGTGAACGTGATTGTGTGATCGTGATTGTGTGATCGTGATTGTGTGATTGCGTGATTGTGATTGTGTGATTGTGTGATTGTGTGAATGTGTGATTGTGTGACCGTGATTGTGTGATTGATGATTGTGTGATTGTGTGATTGTGTGATTGTGTGATTGTGTGATTGTGTGATTGTGTGATTGAGTGATTGTGTGATTGTGTGATCGGGTGAATGTGTGATTGCGTGATCGTGTGATTGTGTGATCGTTTGATCGTGTGATTGTGTGATTGTGTGATTTTGCGATTGTGTGATTGTGTGATTGTGTGATTGTGTGAGTGTGTGATTGTGTGATTGTGTGATTGTGTGATTGTGTGATTGTGTGAGTGTGTGATTGTGTGATTGTGTGATTGAGTGATTCTGTGCTTGTGTGATTGTGTGGTTGTGAGATTGTGTGATTGTGTGATTAGGTGATTGTGTGATTGTGTGATTGTGTGATTGTGTGATTGTGTGATTGTGTGCTTGTGTGATTGTGTGATTGTGTGATTGTGTGGTTGTGTGATTGTGTGATTGTGTGATTGTGTAATTGTGTGATTGTGTGATTGTGACTGTGTGATTGTGTGAGTGTGTGATTGTGTGATTGAGTGATTGTGTGCTTGTGTGATTGTGTGGTTGTGTGGTTGTGTGATTGTGTGATTGTGTGATTGTGTGATTGTGTGATTGTGTGATTGTGTGATTGTGGGATTGTGTGATTGTGTGATTGTGACTGTGTGATTTTGTGAGTGTGTGATTGTGTGATTGAGTGATTGTGTGCTTGTATGGTTGTGTGGTTGTGTGGTTGTGTGATTGTCTGATTGTGTGATTGTGTGATTGTGTGATTGTGTGACTGTGTGATTGTGTGATTGTGTAATTGTGATTGTGCGATTGTGATTGTGTGATTGTGTGATTGTGTGATTGTGTGATTGTGTAATTGTGAGATTGTGTGATTGTGTGCTTGTGTGATTGTGTGATTGTGATTGTGTGATTGTGATTGTGTGATTGTGATTGTGTGGTTGTGATTGTGTGATTGTGACTGTGTGATTGTGTGAGTGTGTGATTGTGTGATTGAGTGATTGTGTGCTCGTGTGATTGTGTGGTTGTGAGATTGTGTGATTGTGTGATTAGGTGATTGTGTGATTGTGTGATTGTGTGATTGTGCGATTGTGTGATTGTGCGATTGTGTGATTATGTGATTGTGTGATTGTGTGATTGTGTGATTGTGTGATTGTGTGATTGTGTGATTGTGTGATTGTGTGATTGAGTGATTGAGTGCTTGTGTGATTGTGTGATTGTGTGATTGTGATTGTGTGATTGTGATTGTGTGATTGTGATTGTGTGATTGTGATTGTGTGATTGTGATTGTGTGATTGTGATTGTGTGATTGTGATTGTGTGATTGTGATTGTGTGATTGTGATTGTGTGATTGTGATTGTGTGATTGTGATTGTGTGATTGTGATTGTGTGATTGTGATTGTGTGATTGTGATTGTGTGATTGTGATTGTGTGATTGTGATTGTGTGATTGTGATTGTGTGATTGTGATTGTGTGATTGTGATTGTGTGATTGTGATTGTGTGATTGTGATTGTGTGATTGTGATTGTGTGATTGTGATTGTGTGATTGTGATTGTGTGATTGTGATTGTGTGATTGTGATTGTGTGATTGTGATTGTGTGATTGTGGTTGTGTGATTGTGATTGTGTGATTGTGTGATTGTGTGATTGTGTGATTGTGTGATTGTCTGATTGTGTGATTGTGTGATTGTGTGATTGTGTGGTTGTGTGACCGTGATTGTGTGATCGTGATTGTGTGATCGTGATTGTGTGATCGTGATTGTGTGATTGCGTGATTGCGATTGTGTGATTGTGTGACTGTGTGATTGTGTGATTGTGTGATTGTGTGATTGTGTGATTGTGTGACTGTGTGATTGTGTGATTGTGTGTTTGTGTGATTGTGTGATTGTGTGATTGTGTGATTGTGTGATTGTGTGATTGAGTGGTTGTGTGATTGTGTGATCGTGTGATTTGTGTGATTGTGTGATTGTGTGGTTGTGTGACCGCGATTGTGTGACCGTGATTGTGTGATCGTGATTGTGTGAACGTGATTGTGTGATCGTGATTGTGTGATCGTGATTGTGTGATTGCGTGATTGTGATTGTGTGATTGTGTGATTGTGTGATTGTGTGATTGTGTGAATGTGTGATTGTGTGACCGTGATTGTGTGATTGATGATTGTGTGATTGTGTGATTGTGTGATTGTGTGATTGTGTGATTGTGTGATTGTGTGATTGTCTGATTGTGTGATTGAGTGATTGTGTGATTGTGTGATTGTGTGAATGTGCGATTGCGTGATCGTGTGATTGTGTGATCGTGTGATCGTTTGATCGTGTGATTGTGTGATTGTGTGATTTTGCGATTGTGTGATTGTGTGATTGTGTGATTGTGTGAGTGTGTGATTGTGTGATTGTGTGATTGTGTGATTGTGTGATTGTGCGATTGTGTGATTGTGTGATTGTGTGATTGTGTAATTGTGATTGTGTGATTGTGTGATTGTGCGATTGTGTGATTGTGTGATTGTGCGATTGTGTGATTGTGCGATTGTGTGATTATGTGATTGTGTGATTGTGTGATTGTGTGATTGTGTGATTGTGTGATTGTGTGATTGTGTGATTGTGTGATTGAGTGATTGAGTGCTTGTGTGATTGTGTGATTGTGTGATTGTGATTGTGTGATTGTGATTGTGTGATTGTGATTGTGTGATTGTGATTGTGTGATTGTGATTGTGTGATTGTGATTGTGTGATTGTGTGATTGTGTGATTGTGTGATTGTGTGATTGTGTGAGTGTGTGGTTGTGTGATTGTGTGATTGAGTGATTCTGTGCTTGTGTGAGTGTGTGATTGTGTGATTGTGTGATTGAGTGATTCTGTGCTTGTGTGATTGTGTGGTTGTGAGATTGTGTGATTGTGTGATTAGGTGATTGTGTGATTGTGTGAGTGTGTGATTGTGTGATTGTGTGATTGTGTGATTGTGATTGTGTGATTGTGATTGTGTGATTGTGATTGTGTGATTGTGATTGTGTGATTGTGATTGTGTGATTGTGATTGTGTGATTGTGATTGTGTGATTGTGATTGTGTGATTGTGATTGTGTGATTGTGATTGTGTGATTGTGATTGTGTGATTGTGATTGTGTGATCGTGATTGTGTGATCGTGATTGTGTGATCGTGATTGTGTGATTGCGTGATTGCGATTGTGTGATTGTGTGACTGTGTGATTGTGTGATTGTGTGATTGTGTGATTGTGTGATTGTGTGATTGTGTGATTGTGTGATTGTGTGATTGTGTGATTGTGTGAT
Source organism: Megachile rotundata (assembly GCF_050947335.1). NCBI lineage: Eukaryota > Metazoa > Arthropoda > Insecta > Hymenoptera > Megachilidae > Megachile > Megachile rotundata. The sequence continues at coordinate 52,307 of NW_027473488.1, read as the reverse complement.
TGTGTGATTGAGTGGTTGTGTGATTGTGTGATCGTGTGATTGTGTGATTGTGTGATTGTGTGGTTGTGTGACCGCGATTGTGTGACCGTGATTGTGTGATCGTGATTGTGTGAACGTGATTGTGTGATCGTGATTGTGTGATCGTGATTGTGTGATTGCGTGATTGTGATTGTGTGATTGTGTGATTGTGTGATTGTGTGAATGTGTGATTGTGTGACCGTGATTGTGTGATTGATGATTGTGTGATTGTGTGATTGTGTGATTGTGTGATTGTGTGATTGTGTGATTGTGTGATTGAGTGATTGTGTGATTGTGTGATTGTGTGAATGTGTGATTGCGTGATCGTGTGATTGTGTGATCGTTTGATCGTGTGATTGTGTGATTGTGTGATTTTGCGATTGTGTGATTGTGTGATTGTGTGATTGTGTGAGTGTGTGATTGTGTGATTGTGTGATTGTGTGATTGTGTGATTGTGTGAGTGTGTGATTGTGTGATTGTGTGATTGAGTGATTCTGTGCTTGTGTGATTGTGTGGTTGTGAGATTGTGTGATTGTGTGATTAGGTGATTGTGTGATTGTGTGATTGTGTGATTGTGTGATTGTGTGCTTGTGTGATTGTGTGATTGTGTGATTGTGTGGTTGTGTGATTGTGTGATTGTGTGATTGTGTAATTGTGTGATTGTGTGATTGTGACTGTGTGATTGTGTGAGTGTGTGATTGTGTGATTGAGTGATTGTGTGCTTGTGTGATTGTGTGGTTGTGTGGTTGTGTGATTGTGTGATTGTGTGATTGTGTGATTGTGTGATTGTGTGATTGTGTGATTGTGGGATTGTGTGATTGTGTGATTGTGACTGTGTGATTGTGTGAGTGTGTGATTGTGTGATTGAGTGATTGTGTGCTTGTATGGTTGTGTGGTTGTGTGGTTGTGTGATTGTCTGATTGTGTGATTGTGTGATTGTGTGATTGTGTGACTGTGTGATTGTGTGATTGTGTAATTGTGATTGTGCGATTGTGATTGTGTGATTGTGTGATTGTGTGATTGTGTAATTGTGAGATTGTGTGATTGTGTGCTTGTGTGATTGTGTGATTGTGATTGTGTGATTGTGATTGTGTGATTGTGATTGTGTGATTGTGACTGTGTGATTGTGTGAGTGTGTGATTGTGTGATTGAGTGATTGTGTGCTCGTGTGATTGTGTGGTTGTGAGATTGTGTGATTGTGTGATTAGGTGATTGTGTGATTGTGTGATTGTGTGATTGTGTGATTGTGTGATTGTGTGATTGTGTGATTGTGCGATTGTGTGATTGTGTGATTGTGTGATTGTGTAATTGTGATTGTGTGATTGTGTGATTGTGCGATTGTGTGATTGTGTGATTGTGCGATTGTGTGATTGTGCGATTGTGTGATTATGTGATTGTGCGATTGTGTGATTGTGTGATTGTGTGATTGTGTGATTGTGTGATTGTGTGATTGTGTGATTGTGTGATTGTGTGATTGTGTGATTGAGTGATTGAGTGCTTGTGTGATTGTGTGATTGTGTGATTGTGATTGTGTGATTGTGATTGTGTGATTGTGATTGTGTGATTGTGATTGTGTGATTGTGATTGTGTGATTGTGATTGTGTGATTGTGATTGTGTGATTGTGATTGTGTGATTGTGATTGTGTGATTGTGATTGTGTGATTGTGATTGTGTGATTGTGATTGTGTGATTGTGATTGTGTGATTGTGATTGTGTGATTGTGATTGTGTGATTGTGATTGTGTGATTGTGATTGTGTGATTGTGATTGTGTGATTGTGATTGTGTGATTGTGATTGTGTGATTGTGATTGTGTGATTGTGATTGTGTGATTGTGATTGTGTGATTGTGATTGTGTGATTGTGATTGTGTGATTGTGATTGTGTGATTGTGATTGTGTGATTGTGATTGTGTGATTGTGATTGTGTGATTGTGATTGTGTGATTGTGATTGTGTGATTGTGATTGTGTGATTGTGATTGTGTGATTGTGATTGTGTGATTGTGATTGTGTGATTGTGATTGTGTGATTGTGATTGTGTGATTGTGATTGTGTGATTGTGATTGTGTGATTGTGATTGTGTGATTGTGATTGTGTGATTGTGATTGTGTGATTGTGATTGTGTGATTGTGATTGTGTGATTGTGATTGTGTGATTGTGATTGTGTGATTGTGATTGTGTGATTGTGATTGTGTGATTGTGATTGTGTGATTGTGATTGTGTGATTGTGATTGTGTGATTGTGATTGTGTGATTGTGATTGTGTGATTGTGATTGTGTGATTGTGATTGTGTGATTGTGATTGTGTGATTGTGATTGTGTGATTGTGATTGTGTGATTGTGATTGTGTGATTGTGATTGTGTGATTGTGATTGTGTGATTGTGATTGTGTGATTGTGATTGTGTGATTGTGATTGTGTGATTGTGATTGTGTGATTGTGATTGTGTGATTGTGATTGTGTGATTGTGATTGTGTGATTGTGATTGTGTGATTGTGATTGTGTGATTGTGATTGTGTGATTGTGATTGTGTGATTGTGATTGTGTGATTGTGATTGTGTGATTGTGATTGTGTGATTGTGATTGTGTGATTGTGATTGTGTGATTGTGATTGTGTGATTGTGATTGTGTGATTGTGATTGTGTGATTGTGATTGTGTGATTGTGATTGTGTGATTGTGATTGTGTGATTGTGATTGTGTGATTGTGATTGTGTGATTGTGATTGTGTGATTGTGATTGTGTGATTGTGATTGTGTGATTGTGATTGTGTGATTGTGATTGTGTGATTGTGATTGTGTGATTGTGATTGTGTGATTGTGATTGTGTGAACGTGATTGTGTGATCGTGATTGTGTGATCGTTATTGTGTGATTGCGTGATTGTGATTGTGTGATTGTGTGATTGTGTGATTGTGTGATTGTGTGAATGTGTGATTGTGTGACCGTGATTGTGTGATTGATGATTGTGTGATTGTGTGATTGTGTGATTGTGTGATTGTGTGATTGTGTGATTGTGTGATTGTCTGATTGTGTGATTGAGTGATTGTGTGATTGTGTGATTGTGTGAATGTGCGATTGCGTGATCGTGTGATTGTGTGATCGTGTGATCGTTTGATCGTGTGATTGTGTGATTGTGTGATTGTGTGATTTTGCGATTGTGTGATTGTGTGATTGTGTGATTGTGTGAGTGTGTGATTGTGTGATTGTGTGATTGTGTGATTGTGTGATTGTGTGATTGTGTGATTGTGTGATTGTGTGAGTGTGTGATTGTGTGATTGTGTGATTGAGTGATTGAGTGATTCTGTGCTTGTGTGAGTGTGTGATTGTGTGATTGTGTGATTGAGTGATTCTGTGCTTGTGTGATTGTGTGGTTGTGAGATTGTGTGATTGTGTGATTAGGTGATTGTGTGATTGTGTGAGTGTGTGATTGTGTGATTGTGTGATTGTGTGATTGTGATTGTGTGATTGTGATTGTGTGATTGTGATTGTGTGATTGTGATTGTGTGCTTGTGTGATTGTATGATTGTGATTGTGTGATTGTGATTGTGTGATTGTGATTGTGTGATTGTGATTGTGTGATTGTGATTGTGTGATTGTGATTGTGTGATTGTGATTGTGTGATTGTGATTGTGTGATTGTGATTGTGTGATTGTGATTGTGTGATCGTGATTGTGTGATCGTGATTGTGTGATCGTGATTGTGTGATTGCGTGATTGCGATTGTGTGATTGTGTGACTGTGTGATTGTGTGATTGTGTGATTGTGTGATTGTGTGATTGTGTGATTGTGTGATTGTGTGATTGTGTGATTGTGTGATTGTGTGATCGTGTGATTGTGTGATTGAGTGGTTGTGTGATTGTGTGATCGTGTGATGGTGTGATTGTGTGATTGTGTGGTTGTGTGACCGCGATTGTGTGACCGTGATTGTGTGATCGTGATTGTGTGAACGTGATTGTGTGATCGTGATTGTGTGATCGTGATTGTGTGATTGCGTGATTGTGATTGTGTGATTGTGTGATTGTGTGATTGTGTGAATGTGTGATTGTGTGACCGTGATTGTGTGATTGATGATTGTGTGATTGTGTGATTGTGTGATTGTGTGATTGTGTGATTGTGTGATTGTGTGATTGTGTGATTGTGTGATTGAGTGATTGTGTGATTGTGTGATTGTGTGAATGTGTGATTGCGTGATCGTGTGATTGTGTGATTAGGTGATTGTGTGATTGTGTGATTGTGTGATTGTGTGATTGTGTGATTGTGTGCTTGTGTGATTGTGTGATTGTGTGATTGTGTGGTTGTGTGATTGTGTGATTGTGTGATTGTGTAATTGTGTGATTGTGTGATTGTGACTGTGTGATTGTGTGAGTGTGTGATTGTGTGATTGAGTGATTGTGTTCTTGTGTGATTGTGTGGTTGTGTGGTTGTGTGATTGTGTGATTGTGTGATTGTGTGATTGTGTGATTGTGTGATTGTGTGATTGTGGGATTGTGTGATTGTGTGATTGTGACTGTGTGATTGTTTGAGTGTGTGATTGTGTGATTGAGTGATTGTGTGCTTGTATGGTTGTGTGGTTGTGTGGTTGTGTGATTGTCTGATTGTGTGATTGTGTGATTGTGTGATTGTGTGACTGTGTGATTGTGTGATTGTGTAATTGTGATTGTGCGATTGTGATTGTGTGATTGTGTGATTGTGTGATTGTGTGATTGTGTGATTGTGTGATTGTGTAATTGTGAGATTGTGTGATTGTGTGCTTGTGTGATTGTGTGACTGTGATTGTGTGATTGTGATTGTGTGATTGTGATTGTGTGGTTGTGATTGTGTGATTGTGAGAGTGTGTGATTGTGTGATTGAGTGATTGTGTGCTCGTGTGATTGTGTGGTTGTGAGATTGTGTGATTGTGTGATTAGGTGATTGTGTGATTGTGTGATTGTGTGATTGTGTGATTGTGTGATTGTGTGATTGTGTGATTGTGTGATTGAGTGATTGAGTGCTTGTGTGATTGTGTGATTGTGTGATTGTGATTGTGTGATTGTGATTGTGTGATTGTGATTGTGTGATTGTGATTGTGTGATTGTGATTGTGTGATTGTGATTGTGTGATTGTGATTGTGTGATTGTGATTGTGTGATTGTGATTGTGTGATTGTGATTGTGTGATTGTGATTGTGTGATTGTGATTGTGTGATTGTGATTGTGTGATTGTGATTGTGTGATTGTGATTGTGTGATTGTGATTGTGTGATTGTGATTGTGTGATTGTGATTGTGTGATTGTGATTGTGTGATTGTGATTGTGTGATTGTGATTGTGTGATTGTGATTGTGATTGTGTGATTGTGATTGTGATTGTGTGATTGTGATTGTGTGATTGTGATTGTGTGATTGTGATTGTGTGATTGTGATTGTGTGATTGTGATTGTGTGATTGTGATTGTGTGATTGTGATTGTGTGATTGTGATTGTGTGATTGTGATTGTGTGATTGTGATTGTGTGATTGTGATTGTGTGATTGTGATTGTGTGATTGTGATTGTGTGATTGTGATTGTGTGATTGTGATTGTGTGATTGTGATTGTGTGATTGTGATTGTGTGATTGTGATTGTGTGATTGTGATTGTGTGATTGTGATTGTGATTGTGTGATTGTGATTGTGTGATTGTGATTGTGTGATTGTGATTGTGTGATTGTGATTGTGTGATTGTGATTGTGTGATTGTGATTGTGTGATTGTGATTGTGTGATTGTGATTGTGTGATTGTGATTGTGTGATTGTGATTGTGTGATTGTGATTGTGTGATTGTGATTGTGTGATTGTGATTGTGTGATTGTGATTGTGTGATTGTGATTGTGTGATTGTGATTGTGTGATTGTGATTGTGTGATTGTGATTGTGTGATTGTGATTGTGTGATTGTGATTGTGTGATTGTGATTGTGTGATTGTGATTGTGTGATTGTGATTGTGTGATTGTGATTGTGTGATTGTGATTGTGTGATTGTGATTGTGTGATTGTGATTGTGTGATTGTGATTGTGTGATTGTGATTGTGTGATTGTGATTGTGTGATTGTGATTGTGTGATTGTGATTGTGTGATTGTGATTGTGTGATTGTGATTGTGTGATTGTGATTGTGTGATTGTGATTGTGTGATTGTGATTGTGTGATTGTGATTGTGTGATTGTGATTGTGTGATTGTGATTGTGTGATTGTGATTGTGTGATTGTGATTGTGTGATTGTGATTGTGTGATTGTGATTGTGTGATTGTGATTGTGTGATTGTGATTGTGTGATTGTGATTGTGTGATTGTGATTGTGTGATTGTGATTGTGTGATTGTGATTGTGTGATTGTGATTGTGTGATTGTGATTGTGTGATTGTGATTGTGTGATTGTGATTGTGTGATTGTGATTGTGTGATTGTGATTGTGTGATTGTGATTGTGTGATTGTGATTGTGTGATTGTGATTGTGTGATTGTGATTGTGTGATTGTGATTGTGTGATTGTGATTGTGTGATTGTGATTGTGTGATTGTGATTGTGTGATTGTGATTGTGTGATTGTGATTGTGTGATTGTGATTGTGTGATTGTGATTGTGTGATTGTGATTGTGTGATTGTGATTGTGTGATTGTGATTGTGTGATTGTGATTGTGTGATTGTGATTGTGTGATTGTGATTGTGTGATTGTGATTGTGTGATTGTGATTGTGTGATTGTGATTGTGTGATTGTGATTGTGTGATTGTGATTGTGTGATTGTGATTGTGTGATTGTGATTGTGTGATTGTGATTGTGTGATTGTGATTGTGTGATTGTGATTGTGTGATTGTGATTGTGTGATTGTGATTGTGTGATTGTGATTGTGTGATTGTGATTGTGTGATTGTGATTGTGTGATTGTGATTGTGTGATTGTGATTGTGTGATTGTGATTGTGTGATTGTGATTGTGTGATTGTGATTGTGTGATTGTGATTGTGTGATTGTGATTGTGTGATTGTGATTGTGTGATTGTGATTGTGTGATTGTGATTGTGTGATTGTGATTGTGTGATTGTGATTGTGTGATTGTGATTGTGTGATTGTGATTGTGTGATTGTGATTGTGTGATTGTGATTGTGTGATTGTGATTGTGTGATTGTGATTTTGTGATAGTGATTGTGTGATTGTGATTGTGTGATTGTGATTGTGTGATTGTGATTGTGTGATTGTGATTGTGTGATTGTGATTGTGTGATTGTGATTGTGTGATTGTGATTGTGTGATTGTGATTGTGTGATTGTGATTGTGTGATTGTGATTGTGTGATTGTGATTGTGTGATTGTGATTGTGTGATTGTGATTGTGTGATTGTGATTGTGTGATTGTGATTGTGTGATTGTGATTGTGTGATTGTGATTGTGTGATTGTGATTGTGTGATTGTGATTGTGTGATTGTGATTGTGTGATTGTGATTGTGTGATTGTGATTGTGTGATTGTGATTGTGTGATTGTGATTGTGTGATTGTGATTGTGTGATTGTGATTGTGTGATTGTGATTGTGTGATTGTGATTGTGTGATTGTGATTGTGTGATTGTGATTGTGTGATTGTGATTGTGTGATTGTGATTGTGTGATTGTGATTGTGTGATTGTGATTGTGTGATTGTGATTGTGTGATTGTGATTGTGTGATTGTGATTGTGTGATTGTGATTGTGTGATTGTGATTGTGTGATTGTGATTGTGTGATTGTGATTGTGTGATTGTGATTGTGTGATTGTGATTGTGTGATTGTGATTGTGTGATTGTGATTGTGTGATTGTGATTGTGTGATTGTGATTGTGTGATTGTGATTGTGTGATTGTGATTGTGTGATTGTGATTGTGTGATTGTGATTGTGTGATTGTGATTGTGTGATTGTGATTGTGTGATTGTGATTGTGTGATTGTGATTGTGTGATTGTGATTGTGTGATTGTGATTGTGTGATTGTGATTGTGTGATTGTGATTGTGTGATTGTGATTGTGTGATTGTGATTGTGTGATTGTGATTTTGTGATAGTGATTGTGTGATTGTGATTGTGTGATTGTGATTGTGTGATTGTGATTGTGTGATTGTGATTGTGTGATTGTGATTGTGTGATTGTGATTGTGTGATTGTGATTGTGTGATTGTGATTGTGTGATTGTGATTGTGTGATTGTGATTGTGTGATTGTGATTGTGTGATTGTGATTGTGTGATTGTGATTGTGTGATTGTGATTGTGTGATTGTGATTGTGTGATTGTGATTGTGTGATTGTGATTGTGTGATTGTGATTGTGTGATTGTGATTGTGTGATTGTGATTGTGTGATTGTGATTGTGTGATTGTGATTGTGTGATTGTGATTGTGTGATTGTGATTGTGTGATTGTGATTGTGTGATTGTGATTGTGTGATTGTGATTGTGTGATTGTGATTGTGTGATTGTGATTGTGTGATTGTGATTGTGTGATTGTGATTGTGTGATTGTGATTGTGTGATTGTGATTGTGTGATTGTGATTGTGTGATTGTGATTGTGTGATTGTGATTGTGTGATTGTGATTGTGTGATTGTGATTGTGTGATTGCGATTGTGTGATTGCGATTGTGTGATTGTGATTGTGTGATTGTGATTGTGTGATTGTGATTGTGTGATTGTGATTGTGTGATTGTGATTGTGTGATTGTGATTGTGTGATTGTGATTGTGTGATTGTGATTGTGTGATTGTGATTGTGTGATTGTGATTGTGTGATTGTGATTGTGTGATTGTGATTGTGTGATTGTGATTGTGTGATTGTGATTGTGTGATTGTGATTGTGTGATTGTGATTGTGTGATTGTGATTGTGTGATTGTGATTGTGTGATTGTGTGGTTGTGAGATTGTGTGATTGTGTGATTAGGTGATTGTGTGATTGTGTGATTGTGTGATTGTGTGATTGTGTGATTGTGTGCTTGTGTGATTGTGTGATTGTGTGATTGTGTGGTTGTGTGATTGTGTGATTGTGTGATTGTGTAATTGTGTGATTGTGTGATTGTGACTGTGTGATTGTGTGAGTGTGTGATTGTGTGATTGAGTGATTGTGTGCTTGTGTGATTGTGTGATTGTGTGATTGTGTGATTGTGTGATTGTGTGATTGTGTGATTGTGTGATTGTGTGATTGTGGGATTGTGTGATTGTGTGATTGTGACTGTGTGATTGTGTGAGTGTGTGATTGTGTGATTCAGTGATTGTGTGCTTGTGTGATTGTGTGGTTGTGAGATTGTGTGATTGTGTGATTAGGCGATTGTGTGATTGTGTGATTGTGTGATTGTGTGATTGTGTGATTGTGCGATTGTGTGATTGTGTGATTGTGTGATTGTGTAATTGTGATTGTGTGATTGTGTGATTGTGCGATTGTGTGATTGTGTGATTGTGTGATTGTGTGATTGTGTGATTGTGTGATTCTGTGATTGTGTGATTGTGTGATTGTGTGATTGTGTGATTGTGTGATTGTGTGATTGTGTGATTGAGTGATTGAGTGCTTGTGTGATTGTGTGATTGTGTGATTGTGTGATTGTGATTGTGTGATTGTGATTGTGTGATTGTGATTGTGTGATTGTGATTGTGTGATTGTGATTGTGTGATTGTGATTGTGTGATTGTGATTGTGTGATTGTGATTGTGTGATTGTGATTGTGTGATTGTGATTGTGTGATTGTGATTGTGTGATTGTGATTGTGTGATTGTGATTGTGTGATTGTGATTGTGTGATTGTGATTGTGTGATTGTGATTGTGTGATTGTGATTGTGTGATTGTGATTGTGTGATTGTGATTGTGTGATTGTGATTGTGTGAATGTGATTGTGTGATTGTGATTGTGTGATTGTGATTGTGTGATTGTGATTGTGTGATTGTGATTGTGTGATTGTGATTGTGTGATTGTGATTGTGTGATTGTGATTGTGTGATTGTGATTGTGTGATTGTGATTGTGTGATTGTGATTGTGTGATTGTGATTGTGTGATTGTGATTGTGTGATTGTGATTGTGTGATTGTGATTGTGTGATTGTGATTGTGTGATTGTGATTGTGTGATTGTGATTGTGTGATTGTGATTGTGTGATTGTGATTGTGTGATTGTGATTGTGTGATTGTGATTGTGTGATTGTGATTGTGTGATTGTGATTGTGTGATTGTGATTGTGTGATTGTGATTGTGTGATTGTGATTGTGTGATTGTGATTGTGTGATTGTGATTGTGTGATTGTGATTGTGTGATTGTGATTGTGTGATTGTGATTGTGTGATTGTGATTGTGTGATTGTGATTGTGTGATTGTGATTGTGTGATTGTGATTGTGTGATTGTGATTGTGTGATTGTGATTGTGTGATTGTGATTGTGTGATTGTGATTGTGTGATTGTGATTGTGTGATTGTGATTGTGTGATTGTGATTGTGTGATTGTGATTGTGTGATTGTGATTGTGTGATTGTGATTGTGTGCTTGTGTGATTGTATGATTGTGATTGTGTGATTGTGATTGTGTGATTGTGATTGTGTGATTGTGATTGTGTGATTGTGATTGTGTGATTGTGATTGTGTGATTGTGATTGTGTGATTGTGATTGTGTGATTGTGATTGTGTGATTGTGATTGTGTGATTGTGATTGTGTGATTGTGATTGTGTGATTGTGATTGTGTGATTGTGATTGTGTGATTGTGATTGTGTGATTGTGATTGTGTGATTGTGATTGTGTGATTGTGATTGTGTGATTGTGATTGTGTGATTGTGATTGTGTGATTGTGATTGTGTGATTGTGATTGTGTGATTGTGATTGTGTGATTGTGATTGTGTGATTGTGATTGTGTGATTGTGATTGTGTGATTGTGATTGTGTGATTGTGATTGTGTGATTGTGTGATTGTGATTGTGTGATTGTGATTGTGTGATTGTGATTGTGTGATTGTGATTGTGTGATTGTGTGATTGTGTGATTGTGTGATTGTGTGATTGTGTGATTGTGTGATTGTGTGATTGTGTGATTGTGTGATTTTCTGATTGTGTGATTGTGTGATTGTGTGATTGTGTGGTTGTGTGACCGTGATTGTGTGATCGTGATTGTGTGATCGTGATTGTGTGATCGTGATTGTGTGATTGCGTGATTGCGATTGTGTGATTGTGTGACTGTGTGATTGTGTGATTGTGTGATTGTGTGATTGTGTGATTGTGTGATTGTGTGATTGTGTGATTGTGTGTTTGTGTGATTGTGTGATTGTGTGATTGTGTGATTGTGTGATTGAGTGGTTGTGTGATTGTGTGATCGTGTGATTGTGTGATTGTGTGATTGTGTGGTTGTGTGACCGCGATTGTGTGACCGTGATTGTGTGATCGTGATTGTGTGAACGTGATTGTGTGATCGTGATTGTGTGATCGTGATTGTGTGATTGCGTGATTGTGATTGCGTGATTGTGATTGTGTGATTGTGTGATTGTGTGATTGTGTGATTGTGTGAATGTGTGATTGTGTGACCGTGATTGTGTGATTGATGATTGTGTGATTGTGTGATTGTGTGATTGTGTGATTGTGTGATTGTGTGATTGAGTGATTGTGTGATTGTGTGATTGTGTGAATGTGCGATTGCGTGATCGTGTGATTGTGTGATCGTGTGATCGTTTGATCGTGTGATTGTGTGATTGTGTGATTTTGCGATTGTGTGATTGTGTGATTGTGTGATTGTGTGAGTGTGCGATTGTGTGATTGTGTGATTGTGTGATTGTGTGATTGTGTGATTGTGTGAGTGTGTGATTGTGTGATTGTGTGATTGAGTGATTCTGTGCTTGTGTGATTGTGTGGTTGTGAGATTGTGTGATTGTGTGATTAGGTGATTGTGTGATTGTGTGAGTGTGTGATTGTGTGATTGTGTGATTGTGTGATTGTGTGATTGTGTGATTGTGTGATTGTGTTATTGTGTGATTTTGTGATCGTGTGATTGTGATCGTGTGATTGTGATTGTGTGATTGTGATTGTGTGATTGTGATTGTGTGATTGTGATTGTGTGATTGTGATTGTGTGATTGTGATTGTGTGATTGTCTGATTGTGTGATTGTGTGATTGAGTGATTGTGTGGTTGTGTGACCGTGATTGTGTGATCGTGATTGTGTGATCGTGATTGTGTGATCGTGATTGTGTGATTGCGTGATTGCGATTGTGTGATTGTGTGACTGTGTGATTGTGTGATTGTGTGATTGTGTGATTGTGTGATTGTGTGATTGTGTGATTGTGTGATTGTGTGATTGTGTGGTTGTGTGATTGTGTGATTGTGTGATTGTGTAATTGTGTGATTGTGTGATTGTGACTGTGTGATTGTGTGAGTGTGTGATTGTGTGATTGAGTGATTGTGTGCTTGTGTGATTGTGTGGTTGTGTGGTTGTGTGATTGTGTGATTGTGTGATTGTGTGATTGTGTGATTGGGTGATTGTGTGATTGCGTGATTGTGTGATTGTGTGATTCTGTGATTGTGTGATTGTGTGATTATGTGATTGTGTGATAGTAAGATTGCGTGATTGTGTGATTGTGTAATTGTGTGATTGTGTGAGTGTGTGATTGTGTGATTGTGTGATTGTGTGATTGTGTGATTGTGTGATTGTGTTATTGTGTGATTTTGTGATTGAGTGATTGTGTGATCGTGTGATTGTGATTGTGTGATTGTGATTGTGTGATTGTGATTGTGTGATTGTGATTGTGTGATTGTGATTGTGTGATTGTGATTGTGTGACTGTGATTGTGTGATTGTGATTGTGTGATTGTGATTGTGTGATTGTGATTGTGTGATTGTGTGATTGTGCGATTGTGTGATTGTGTGATTGTGCGATTGTGTGATTGTGTGATTGTGTGATTATGTGATTGTGTGATTGTGTGATTGTGTGATTGTGTGATTGTGTGATTGTGTGATTGTGTGATTGAGTGATTGAGTGCTTGTGTGATTGTGTGATTGTGATTGTGTGATTGTGATTGTGTGATTGTGATTGTGTGATTGTGATTGTGTGATTGTGATTGTGTGATTGTGATTGTGTGATTGTGATTGTGTGATTGTGATTGTGTGATTGTGATTGTGTGATTGTGATTGTGTGATTGTGATTGTGTGATTGTGATTGTGTGATTGTGATTGTGTGATTGTGATTGTGTGATTGTGATTGTGTGATTGTGATTGTGTGATTGTGATTGTGTGATTGTGATTGTGTGATTGTGATTGTGTGATTGTGATTGTGTGATTGTGATTGTGTGATTGTGATTGTGTGATTGTGATTGTGTGATTGTGATTGTGTGATTGTGATTGTGTGATTGTGATTGTGTGATTGTGATTGTGTGATTGTGATTGTGTGATTGTGATTGTGTGATTGTGATTGTGTGATTGTGATTGTGTGATTGTGATTGTGTGATTGTGATTGTGTGATTGTGATTGTGTGATTGTGATTGTGTGATTGTGATTGTGTGATTGTGATTGTGTGATTGTGATTGTGTGATTGTGATTGTGTGATTGTGATTGTGTGATTGTGATTGTGTGCTTGTGTGATTGTATGATTGTGATTGTGTGATTGTGATTGTGTGATTGTGATTGTGTGATTGTGATTGTGTGATTGTGATTGTGTGATTGTGATTGTGTGATTGTGATTGTGTGATTGTGATTGTGTGATTGTGATTGTGTGATTGTGATTGTGTGATTGTGATTGTGTGATTGTGATTGTGTGATTGTGATTGTGTGATTGTGATTGTGTGATTGTGATTGTGTGATTGTGATTGTGTGATTGTGATTGTGTGATTGTGATTGTGTGATTGTGATTGTGTGATTGTGTGATTGTGTGATTGTGTGATTGTGTGATTGTGTGATTGTGTGATTGTGTGATTGTGTGATTGTGTGATTGTGTGATTGTGTGATTGTGTGATTGTGTGATTGTGTGATTGTGTGATTGTGTGATTGTGTGATTGTGTGATTGTGTGATTGTGTGATTGTGTGATTGTCTGATTGTGTGATTGTGTGATTGTGTGATTGTGTGGTTGTGTGACCGTGATTGTGTGATCGTGATTGTGTGATCGTGATTGTGTGATCGTGATTGTGTGATCGTGATTGTGTGATTGCGTGATTGCGATTGTGTGATTGTGTGACTGTGTGATTGTGTGATTGTGTGATTGTGTGATTGTGTGATTGTGTGATTGTGTGATTGTGTGATTGTGTGTTTGTGTGATTGTGTGATTGTGTGATTGTGTGATTGTGTGATTGTGTGATTGAGTGGTTGTGTGATTGTGTGATCGTGTGATTGTGTGATTGTGTGATTGTGTGGTTGTGTGACCGCGATTGTGTGACCGTGATTGTGTGATCGTGATTGTGTGAACGTGATTGTGTGATCGTGATTGTGTGATCGTGATTGTGTGATTGCGTGATTGTGATTGTGTGATTGTGTGATTGTGTGATTGTGTGATTGTGTGAATGTGTGATTGTGTGACCGTGATTTTGTGATTGATGATTGTGTGATTGTGTGATTGTGTGATTGTGTGATTGTGTGATTGTGTGATTGTGTGATTGTGTGATTGAGTGATTGTGTGATTGTGTGATTGTGTGAATGTGCGATTGCGTGATCGTGTGATTGTGTGATCGTGTGATCGTTTGATCGTGTGATTGTGTGATTGTTTGATTTTGCGATTGTGTGATTGTGTGATTGTGTGATTGTGTGAGTGTGTGATTGTGTGATTGTGTGATTGTGTGATTGTGTGATTGTGTGATTGTGTGAGTGTGTGATTGTGTGATTGTGTGATTGAGTGATTCTGTGCTTGTGTGATTGTGTGGTTGTGAGATTGTGTGATTGTGTGATTAGGTGATTGTGTGATTGTGTGAGTGTGTGATTGTGTGATTGTGTGATTGTGTGATTGTGTGATTGTGTGATTGTGTTATTGTGTGATTTTGTGATTGAGTGATTGTGTGATCGTGTGATTGTGATTGTGTGATTGTGATTGTGTGATTGTGATTGTGTGATTGTGATTGTGTGATTGTGATTGTGTGATTGTGATTGTGTGATTGTGATTGTGTGATTGTCTGATTGTGTGATTGTGTGATTGAGTGATTGTGTGGTTGTGTGACCGTGATTGTGTGATCGTGATTGTGTGATCGTGATTGTGTGATCGTGATTGTGTGATTGCGTGATTGCGATTGTGTGATTGTGTGACTGTGTGATTGTGTGATTGTGTGATTGTGTGATTGTGTGATTGTGTGATTGTGTGATTGTGTGATTGTGTGATTGTGTGATTGTGTGGTTGTGTGATTGTGTGATTGTGTGATTGTGTAATTGTGTGATTGTGTGATTGTGACTGTGTGATTGTGTGAGTGTGTGATTGTGTGATTGAGTGATTGTGTGCTTGTGTGATTGTGTGGTTGTGTGGTTGTGTGATTGTGTGATTGTGTGATTGTGTGATTGTGTGATTGGGTGATTGTGTGATTGCGTGATTGTGTGATTCTGTGATTGTGTGATTGTGTGATTATGTGATTGTGTGATAGTAAGATTGCGTGATTGTGTGATTGTGTCATTGTGTGATTGTGTGAGTGTGTGATTGTGTGATTGTGTGATTGTGTGATTGTGTGATTGTGTGATTGTGTTATTGTGTGATTTTGTGATTGAGTGATTGTGTGATCGTGTGATTGTGATTGTGTGATTGTGATTGTGTGATTGTGATTGTGTGATTGTGATTGTGTGATTGTGATTGTGTGATTGTGATTGTGTGATTGTGATTGTGTGATTGTGATTGTGTGATTGTGATTGTGTGATTGTGTGATTGTGCGATTGTGTGATTGTGTGATTGTGCGATTGTGTGATTGTGCGATTGTGTGATTATGTGATTGTGTGATTGTGTGATTGTGTGATTGTGTGATTGTGTGATTGTGTGATTGTGTGATTGAGTGATTGAGTGCTTGTGTGATTGTGTGATTGTGTGATTGTGATTGTGTGATTGTGATTGTGTGATTGTGATTGTGTGATTGTGATTGTGTGATTGTGATTGTGTGATTGTGATTGTGTGATTGTGATTGTGTGATTGTGATTGTGTGATTGTGATTGTGTGATTGTGATTGTGTGATTGTGATTGTGTGATTGTGATTGTGTGATTGTGATTGTGTGATTGTGATTGTCTGATTGTGATTGTGTGATTGTGATTGTGTGATTGTGATTGTGTGATTGTGATTGTGTGATTGTGATTGTGTGATTGTGATTGTGTGATTGTGATTGTGTGATTGTGATTGTGTGATTGTGATTGTGTGATTGTGATTGTGTGATTGTGATTGTGTGATTGTGATTGTGTGATTGTGATTGTGTGATTGTGATTGTGTGATTGTGATTGTGTGATTGTGATTGTGTGATTGTGATTGTGTGATTGTGATTGTGTGATTGTGATTGTGTGATTGTGATTGTGTGATTGTGATTGTGTGATTGTGATTGTGTGATTGTGATTGTGTGATTGTGATTGTGTGATTGTGATTGTGTGATTGTGATTGTGTGATTGTGATTGTGTGATTGTGATTGTGTGATTGTGGTTGTGTGATTGTGATTGTGTGATTGTGATTGTGTGATTGTGATTGTGTGATTGTGATTGTGTGATTGTGATTGTGTGATTGTGATTGTGTGATTGTGATTGTGTGATTGTGATTGTGTGATTGTGATTGTGTGATTGTGATTGTGTGATTGTGATTGTGTGATTGTGATTGTGTGATTGTGATTGTGTGATTGTGATTGTGTGATTGTGATTGTGTGATTGTGATTGTGTGATTGTGATTGTGTGATTGTGATTGTGTGATTGTGATTGTGTGATTGTGATTGTGTGATTGTGATTGTGTGATTGTGATTGTGTGATTGTGATTGTGTGATTGTGATTGTGTGATTGTGATTGTGTGATTGTGATTGTGTGATTGTGATTGTGTGATTGTGATTGTGTGATTGTGATTGTGTGATTGTGATTGTGTGATTGTGATTGTGTGATTGTAATTGTGTGATTGTGATTGTGTGATTGTGATTGTGTGATTGTGATTGTGTGATTGTGATTGTGTGATTGTGATTGTGTGATTGTGATTGTGTGATTGTGATTGTGTGATTGTGATTGTGTGATTGTGATTGTGTGATTGTGTGGTTGTGAGATTGTGTGATTGTGTGATTAGGTGATTGTGTGATTGTGTGATTGTGATTGTGTGATTGTGTGGTTGTGAGATTGTGTGATTGTGTGATTGTGTGATTGTGTGATTGTGTGATTGTGTGCTTGTGTGATTGTGTGATTGTGTGATTGTGTGGTTGTGTGATTGTGTGATTGTGTGATTGTGTAATTGTGTGATTGTGTGATTGTGACTGTGTGATTGTGTGAGTGTGTGATTGTGTGATTGAGTGATTGTGTGCTTGTGTGATTGTGTGGTTGTGTGGTTGTGTGATTGTGTGATTGTGTGATTGTGTGATTGTGTGATTGTGTGATTGTGTGATTGTAGGATTGTGTGATTGTGTGATTGTGACTGTGTGATTGTGTGAGTGTGTGATTGTGTGATTGAGTGATTGTGTGCTTGTATGGTTGTGTGGTTGTGTGGTTGTGTGATTGTCTGATTGTGTGATTGTGTGATTGTGTGATTGTGTGACTGTGTGATTGTGTGATTGTGTAATTGTGATTGTGCGATTGTGATTGTGTGATTGTGTGATTGTGTGATTGTGTGATTGTGCAATTGTGAGATTGTGTGATTGTGTGCTTGTGTGATTGTGTGATTGTGATTGTGTGATTGTGATTGTGTGGTTGTGATTGTGTGATTGTGACTGTGTGATTGTGTGAGTGTGTGATTGTGTGATTGAGTGATTGTGTGCTTGTGTGATTGTGTGGTTGTGAGATTGTGTGATTGTGTGATTAGGTGATTGTGTGATTGTGTGATTGTGTGATTGTGTGATTGTGTGATTGAGTGATTGAGTGCTTGTGTGATTGTGTGATTGTGTGATTGTGATTGTGTGATTGTGATTGTGTGATTGTGATTGTGTGATTGTGATTGTGTGATTGTGATTGTGTGATTGTGATTGTGTGATTGTGATTGTGTGATTGTGATTGTGTGATTGTGATTGTGTGATTGTGATTGTGTGATTGTGATTGTGTGATTGTGATTGTGTGATTGTGATTGTGTGATTGTGATTGTGTGATTGTGATTGTGTGATTGTGTGATTGTGTGATTGTGTGATTGTGTGATTGTGTGATTGTGTGATTGTGTGATTGTGTGATTGTGTGATTGTGTGATTGTGTGATTGTGTGATTGTGTGATTGTGTGATTGTCTGATTGTGTGATTGTGTGATTGTGTGATTGTGTGGTTGTGTGACCGTGATTGTGTGATCGTGATTGTGTGATCGTGATTGTGTGATCGTGATTGTGTGATTGCGTGATTGCGATTGTGTGATTGTGTGACTGTGTGATTGTGTGATTGTGTGATTGTGTGATTGTGTGATTGTGTGATTGTGTGATTGTGTGATTGTGTGTTTGTGTGATTGTGTGATTGTGTGATTGTGTGATTGTGTGATTGTGTGATTGAGTGGTTGTGTGATTGTGTGATCGTGTGATTGTGTGATTGTGTGATTGTGTGGTTGTGTGACCGCGATTGTGTGACCGTGATTGTGTGATCGTGATTGTGTGAACGTGATTGTGTGATCGTGATTGTGTGATCGTGATTGTGTGATTGCGTGATTGTGATAGTGTGATTGTGTGATTGTGTGATTGTGTGATTGTGTGACCGTGATTGTGTGATTGATGATTGTGTGATTGTGTGATTGTGTGATTGTGTGATTGTGTGATTGTGTGATTGTGTGATTGTGTGATTGAGTGATTGTGTGATTGTGTGATTGTGTGAATGTGCGATTGCGTGATCGTGTGATTGTGTGATCGTGTGATCGTTTGATCGTGTGATTGTGTGATTGTGTGATTTTGCGATTGTGTGATTGTGTGATTGTGTGATTGTGTGAGTGTGTGATTGTGTGATTGTGTGATTGTGTGATTGTGTGATTGTGTGATTGTGTGATTGTGTGATTGTGTGATTGTGTGAGTGTGTGATTGTGTGATTGTGTGATTGAGTGATTCTGTGCTTGTGTGATTGTGTGGTTGTGAGATTGTGTGATTGTGTGATTAGGTGATTGTGTGATTGTGTGAGTGTGTGATTGTGTGATTGTGTGATTGTGTGATTGTGTGTTTGTGTGATTGTGTTATTGTGTGATTTTGTGATTGAGTGATTGTGTGATCGTGTGATTGTGATTGTGTGATTGTGATTGTGTGATTGTGATTGTATGATTGTGATTGTGTGATTGTGATTGTGTGATTGTGATTGTGTGATTGTGATTGTGTGATTGTCTGATTGTGTGATTGTGTGATTGAGTGATTGTGTGGTTGTGTGACCGTGATTGTGTGATCGTGATTGTGTGATCGTGATTGTGTGATCGTGATTGTGTGATTGCGAGATTGCGATTGTGTGATTGTGTGACTGTGTGATTGTGTGATTGTGTGATTGTGTGATTGTGTGATTGTGTGATTGTGTGATTGTGTGATTGTGTGATTGTGTGGTTGTGTGATTGTGTGATTGTGTGATTGTGTAATTGTGTGATTGTGTGATTGTGACTGTGTGATTGTGTGAGTGTGTGATTGTGTGATTGAGTGATTGTGTGCTTGTGTGATTGTGTGGTTGTGTGGTTGTGTGATTGTGTGATTGTGTGATTGTGTGATTGTGTGATTGGGTGATTGTGTGATTGCGTGATTGTGTGATTCTGTGATTGTGTGATTGTGTGATTGTGTGATTGTGTGATAGTAAGATTGCGTGATTGTGTGATTGTGTAATTGTGTGATTGTGTGAGTGTGTGATTGTGTGATTGTGTGATTGTGTGATTGTGTGATTGTGTGATTGTGTTATTGTGTGATTTTGTGATTGAGTGATTGTGTGATCGTGTGATTGTGATTGTGTGATTGTGATTGTGTGATTGTGATTGTGTGATTGTGATTGTGTGATTGTGATTGTGTGATTGTCTGATTGTGTGATTGTGTGATTGAGTGATTGTGTGATTGAGTGATTGTGTGATTGTGTGATTGTGTGATTGTGTGATTGTGTGATTGAGTGATTGTGTGATTGTGTGATTGTGTGAATGTGCGATTGCGTGATCGTGTGATTGTGTGATCGTGTGATCGTTTGATCGTGTGATTGTGTGATTGTGTGATTTTGCGATTGTGTGATTGTGTGATTGTGTGATTGTGTGAGTGTGTGATTGTGTGATTGTGTGATTGTGTGATTGTGTGATTGTGTGATTGTGTGATTGTGTGATTGTGTGAGTGTGTGATTGTGTGATTGTGTGATTGAGTGATTCTGTGCTTGTGTGATTGTGTGGTTGTGAGACTGTGCGATTGTGTGATTGTGTGACTGTGTGATTGTGTGATTGTGTGATTGTGTGATTGTGTGATTGTGTGATTGTGTGATTGTGTGATTGTGTGATTGTGTAATTGTGTGATTGTGTGATTGTGACTGTGTGATTGTGTGAGTGTGTGATTGTGTGATTGAGTGATTGTGTGGTTGTGTGATTGTGTGGTTGTGTGGTTGTGTGATTGTGTGATTGTGTGATTGTGTGATTGTGTGATTGGGTGATTGTGTGATTGCGTGATTGTGTGATTCTGTGATTGTGTGATTGTGTGATTGTGTGATTGTGTGATAGTAAGATTGCGTGATTGTGTGATTGTGTAATTGTGTGATTGTGTGAGTGTGTGATTGTGTGATTGTGTGATTGTGTGATTGTGTGATTGTGTGATTGTGTTATTGTGTGATTTTGTGATTGAGTGATTGTGTGATCGTGTGATTGTGATTGTGTGATTGTGATTGTGTGATTGTGATTGTGTGATTGTGATTGTGTGATTGTGATTGTGTGATTGTGATTGTGTGATTGTGATTGTGTGATTGTGATTGTGTGATTGTGATTGTGTGATTGTGATTGTGTGATTGTGATTGTGTGATTGTGATTGTGTGATTGTGTGATTGTGCGATTGTGTGATTGTGTGATTGTGCGATTGTGTGATTGTGCGATTGTGTGATTATGTGATTGTGTGATTGTGTGATTGTGTGATTGTGTGATTGTGTGATTGTGTGATTGTGTGATTGAGTGATTGAGTGCTTGTGTGATTGTGTGATTGTGTGATTGTGATTGTGTGATTGTGATTGTGTGATTGTGATTGTGTGATTGTGATTGTGTGATTGTGATTGTGTGATTGTGATTGTGTGATTGTGATTGTGTGATTGTGATTGTGTGATTGTGATTGTGTGATTGTGATTGTCTGATTGTGATTGTGTGATTGTGATTGTGTGATTGTGATTGTGTGATTGTGATTGTGTGATTGTGATTGTGTGATTGTGATTGTGTGATTGTGATTGTGTGATTGTGATTGTGTGATTGTGATTGTGTGATTGTGATTGTGTGATTGTGATTGTGTGATTGTGATTGTGTGATTGTGATTGTGTGATTGTGATTGTGTGATTGTGATTGTGTGATTGTGATTGTGTGATTGTGATTGTGTGATTGTGATTGTGTGATTGTGATTGTGTGATTGTGATTGTGTGATTGTGATTGTGTGATTGTGATTGTGTGATTGTGATTGTGTGATTGTGATTGTGTGATTGTGATTGTGTGATTGTGATTGTGTGATTGTGATTGTGTGATTGTGATTGTGTGATTGTGGTTGTGTGATTGTGATTGTGTGATTGTGATTGTGTGATTGTGATTGTGTGATTGTGATTGTGTGATTGTGATTGTGTGATTGTGATTGTGTGATTGTGATTGTGTGATTGTGATTGTGTGATTGTGATTGTGTGATTGTGATTGTGTGATTGTGATTGTGTGATTGTGATTGTGTGATTGTGATTGTGTGATTGTGATTGTGTGATTGTGATTGTGTGATTGTGATTGTGTGATTGTGATTGTGTGATTGTGATTGTGTGATTGTGATTGTGTGATTGTGATTGTGTGATTGTGATTGTGTGATTGTGATTGTGTGATTGTGATTGTGTGATTGTGATTGTGTGATTGTGATTGTGTGATTGTGATTGTGTGATTGTGATTGTGTGATTGTGATTGTGTGATTGTGATTGTGTGATTGTGATTGTGTGATTGTGATTGTGTGATTGTGATTGTGTGATTGTGATTGTGTGATTGTGATTGTGTGATTGTGATTGTGTGATTGTGATTGTGTGATTGTGATTGTGTGATTGTGATTGTGTGATTGTGATTGTGTGATTGTGATTGTGTGATTGTGATTGTGTGATTGTGATTGTGTGATTGTGATTGTGTGATTGTGATTGTGTGATTGTGATTGTGTGATTGTGTGGTTGTGAGATTGTGTGATTGTGTGATTAGGTGATTGTGTGATTGTGTGATTGTGATTGTGTGATTGTGTGGTTGTGAGATTGTGTGATTGTGTGATTGTGTGATTGTGTGATTGTGTGATTGTGTGCTTGTGTGATTGTGTGATTGTGTGATTGTGTGGTTGTGTGATTGTGTGATTGTGTGATTGTGTAATTGTGTGATTGTGTGATTGTGACTGTGTGATTGTGTGAGTGTGTGATTGTGTGATTGAGTGATTGTGTGCTTGTGTGATTGTGTGGTTGTGTGGTTGTGTGATTGTGTGATTGTGTGATTGTGTGATTGTGTGATTGTGTGATTGTGTGATTGTAGGATTGTGTGATTGTGTGATTGTGACTGTGTGATTGTGTGAGTGTGTGATTGTGTGATTGAGTGATTGTGTGCTTGTATGGTTGTGTGGTTGTGTGGTTGTGTGATTGTCTGATTGTGTGATTGTGTGATTGTGTGATTGTGTGACTGTGTGATTGTGTGATTGTGTAATTGTGATTGTGCGATTGTGATTGTGTGATTGTGTGATTGTGTGATTGTGTGATTGTGTGATTGTGCAATTGTGAGATTGTGTGATTGTGTGCTTGTGTGATTGTGTGATTGTGATTGTGTGATTGTGATTGTGTGGTTGTGATTGTGTGATTGTGACTGTGTGATTGTGTGAGTGTGTGATTGTGTGATTGAGTGATTGTGTGCTTGTGTGATTGTGTGGTTGTGAGATTGTGTGATTGTGTGATTAGGTGATTGTGTGATTGTGTGATTGTGTGATTGTGTGATTGTGTGATTGAGTGATTGAGTGCTTGTGTGATTGTGTGATTGTGTGATTGTGATTGTGTGATTGTGATTGTGTGATTGTGATTGTGTGATTGTGATTGTGTGATTGTGATTGTGTGATTGTGATTGTGTGATTGTGATTGTGTGATTGTGATTGTGTGATTGTGATTGTGTGATTGTGATTGTGTGATTGTGATTGTGTGATTGTGATTGTGTGATTGTGATTGTGTGATTGTGATTGTGTGATTGTGATTGTGTGATTGTGATTGTGTGATTGTGTGATTGTGTGATTGTGTGATTGTGTGATTGTGTGATTGTGTGATTGTGTGATTGTGTGATTGTGTGATTGTGTGATTGTGTGATTGTGTGATTGTGTGATTGTCTGATTGTGTGATTGTGTGATTGTGTGATTGTGTGGTTGTGTGACCGTGATTGTGTGATCGTGATTGTGTGATCGTGATTGTGTGATCGTGATTGTGTGATCGTGATTGTGTGATTGCGTGATTGCGATTGTGTGATTGTGTGACTGTGTGATTGTGTGATTGTGTGATTGTGTGATTGTGTGATTGTGTGATTGTGTGATTGTGTGATTGTGTGTTTGTGTGATTGTGTGATTGTGTGATTGTGTGATTGTGTGATTGTGTGATTGAGTGGTTGTGTGATTGTGTGATCGTGTGATTGTGTGATTGTGTGATTGTGTGGTTGTGTGACCGCGATTGTGTGACCGTGATTGTGTGATCGTGATTGTGTGAACGTGATTGTGTGATCGTGATTGTGTGATCGTGATTGTGTGATTGCGTGATTGTGATAGTGTGATTGTGTGATTGTGTGATTGTGTGATTGTGTGACCGTGATTGTGTGATTGATGATTGTGTGATTGTGTGATTGTGTGATTGTGTGATTGTGTGATTGTGTGATTGTGTGATTGTGTGATTGAGTGATTGTGTGATTGTGTGATTGTGTGAATGTGCGATTGCGTGATCGTGTGATTGTGTGATCGTGTGATCGTTTGATCGTGTGATTGTGTGATTGTGTGATTTTGCGATTGTGTGATTGTGTGATTGTGTGATTGTGTGAGTGTGTGATTGTGTGATTGTGTGATTGTGTGATTGTGTGATTGTGTGATTGTGTGATTGTGTGATTGTGTGATTGTGTGAGTGTGTGATTGTGTGATTGTGTGATTGAGTGATTCTGTGCTTGTGTGATTGTGTGGTTGTGAGATTGTGTGATTGTGTGATTAGGTGATTGTGTGATTGTGTGAGTGTGTGATTGTGTGATTGTGTGATTGTGTGATTGTGTGTTTGTGTGATTGTGTTATTGTGTGATTTTGTGATTGAGTGATTGTGTGATCGTGTGATTGTGATTGTGTGATTGTGATTGTGTGATTGTGATTGTATGATTGTGATTGTGTGATTGTGATTGTGTGATTGTGATTGTGTGATTGTGATTGTGTGATTGTCTGATTGTGTGATTGTGTGATTGAGTGATTGTGTGGTTGTGTGACCGTGATTGTGTGATCGTGATTGTGTGATCGTGATTGTGTGATCGTGATTGTGTGATTGCGAGATTGCGATTGTGTGATTGTGTGACTGTGTGATTGTGTGATTGTGTGATTGTGTGATTGTGTGATTGTGTGATTGTGTGATTGTGTGATTGTGTGATTGTGTGGTTGTGTGATTGTGTGATTGTGTGATTGTGTAATTGTGTGATTGTGTGATTGTGACTGTGTGATTGTGTGAGTGTGTGATTGTGTGATTGAGTGATTGTGTGCTTGTGTGATTGTGTGGTTGTGTGGTTGTGTGATTGTGTGATTGTGTGATTGTGTGATTGTGTGATTGGGTGATTGTGTGATTGCGTGATTGTGTGATTCTGTGATTGTGTGATTGTGTGATTGTGTGATTGTGTGATAGTAAGATTGCGTGATTGTGTGATTGTGTAATTGTGTGATTGTGTGAGTGTGTGATTGTGTGATTGTGTGATTGTGTGATTGTGTGATTGTGTGATTGTGTTATTGTGTGATTTTGTGATTGAGTGATTGTGTGATCGTGTGATTGTGATTGTGTGATTGTGATTGTGTGATTGTGATTGTGTGATTGTGATTGTGTGATTGTGATTGTGTGATTGTCTGATTGTGTGATTGTGTGATTGAGTGATTGTGTGATTGAGTGATTGTGTGATTGTGTGATTGTGTGATTGTGTGATTGTGTGATTGAGTGATTGTGTGATTGTGTGATTGTGTGAATGTGCGATTGCGTGATCGTGTGATTGTGTGATCGTGTGATCGTTTGATCGTGTGATTGTGTGATTGTGTGATTTTGCGATTGTGTGATTGTGTGATTGTGTGATTGTGTGAGTGTGTGATTGTGTGATTGTGTGATTGTGTGATTGTGTGATTGTGTGATTGTGTGATTGTGTGATTGTGTGAGTGTGTGATTGTGTGATTGTGTGATTGAGTGATTCTGTGCTTGTGTGATTGTGTGGTTGTGAGACTGTGTGATTGTGTGATTAGGTGATTGTGTGATTGTGTGAGTGTGTGATTGTGTGATTGTGTGATTGTGTGATTGTGTGATTGTGTGATTGTGTGTTTGTGTGATTGTGTTATTGTGTGATTTTGTGATTGAGTGATTGTGTGATCGTGTGATTGTGATTGTGTGATTGTGATTGTGTGATTGTGATTGTGTGATTGTGATTGTGTGATTGTGATTGTGTGATTGTGATTGTGTGATTGTGATTGTGTGATTGTGATTGTGTGATTGTCTGATTGTGTGATTGTGTGATTGAGTGATTGTGTGGTTGTGTGACCGTGATTGTGTGATCGTGATTGTGTGATCGTGATTGTGTGATCGTGATTGTGTGATTGCGAGATTGCGATTGTGTGATTGTGTGACTGTGTGATTGTGTGATTGTGTGATTGTGTGATTGTGTGATTGTGTGATTGTGTGATTGTGTGATTGTGTGGTTGTGTGATTGTGTGATTGTGTGATTGTGTAATTGTGTGATTGTGTGATTGTGACTGTGTGATTGTGTGAGTGTGTGATTGTGTGATTGAGTGATTGTGTGCTTGTGTGATTGTGTGGTTGTGTGGTTGTGTGATTGTGTGATTGTGTGATTGTGTGATTGTGTGATTGGGTGATTGTGTGATTGCGTGATTGTGTGATTCTGTGATTGTGTGATTGTGTGATTGTGTGATTGTGTGATAGTAAGATTGCGTGATTGTGTGATTGTGTAATTGTGTGATTGTGTGAGTGTGTGATTGTGTGATTGTGTGATTGTGTGATTGTGTGATTGTGTGATTGTGTTATTGTGTGATTTTGTGATTGAGTGATTGTGTGATCGTGTGATTGTGATTGTGTGATTGTGATTGTGTGATTGTGATTGTGTGATTGTGATTGTGTGATTGTGATTGTGTGATTGTCTGATTGTGTGATTGTGTGTGCGAATGTGTGATTGTGTGACCGTGATTGTCTGATTGTGTGATTGTGTGATTGTGTGATTTTGTGGTTGTGTGATTGTGTGATTGTGTGATTGTGTGATTGTGTGATTGTGTGATTGTGTGATTGTGTGATTGTGCGATTGTGTGATTGTGTGATTGTGTGATTGTGTGATTGTGTGAATGTGTGATAGTGTGATTGTGTGATTGTGTGATTGTGTGGTTGTGTGACCGTGATTGTGTGATCGTGATTGTGTGATCGTGATTGTGTGATCGTGATTGTGTGATTGCGTGATTGCGATTGTGTGATTGTGTGACTGTGTGATTGTGTGATTGTGTGATTGTGTGATTGTGTGATTGTGTGATTGTGTGATTGTGTGATTGTGTGATTGTGTGATTGTGTGATTGTGTGATTGAGTGGTTGTGTGATTGTGTGATCGTGTGATTGTGTGATTGTGTGATTGTGTGGTTGTGTGACCGCGATTGTGTGACCGTGATTGTGTGATCGTGATTGTGTGAACGTGATTGTGTGATCGTGATTGTGTGATCGTGATTGTGTGATTGCGTGATTGTGATTGTGTGATTGTGTGATTGTGTGATTGTGTGAATGTGTGATTGTGTGACCGTGATTGTGTGATTGATGATTGTGTGATTGTGTGATTGTGTGATTGTGTGATTGTGTGATTGTGTGATTGTGTGATTGTGTGATTGTGTGATTGAGTGATTGTGTGATTGTGTGATTGTGTGAATGTGTGATTGCGTGATCGTGTGATTGTGTGATCGTTTGATCGTGTGATTGTGTGATTGTGTGATTTTGCGATTGTGTGATTGTGTGATTGTGTGATTGTGTGAGTGTGTGATTGTGTGATTGTGTGATTGTGTGATTGTGTGATTGTGTGATTGTGTGAGTGTGTGATTGTGTGATTGTGTGATTGAGTGATTCTGTGCTTGTGTGATTGTGTGGTTGTGAGATTGTGTGATTGTGTGATTAGGTGATTGTGTGATTGTGTGATTGTGTGATTGTGTGATTGTGTGATTGTGTGCTTGTGTGATTGTGTGATTGTGTGATTGTGTGGTTGTGTGATTGTGTGATTGTGTGATTGTGTAATTGTGTGATTGTGTGATTGTGACTGTGTGATTGTGTGAGTGTGTGATTGTGTGATTGAGTGATTGTGTGCTTGTGTGATTGTGTGGTTGTGTGGTTGTGTGATTGTGTGATTGTGTGATTGTGTGATTGTGTGATTGTGTGATTGTGTGATTGTGTGATTGTGTGATTGTGTGATTGTGGGATTGTGTGATTGTGTGATTGTGACTGTGTGATTGTGTGATTGTGTGATTGTGTGATTGTGTGCTTGTGTGATTGTGTGATTGTGTGATTGTGTGGTTGTGTGATTGTCTGATTGTGTGATTGTGTAATTGTGTGATTGTGTGATTGTGACTGTGTGATTGTGTGAGTGTGTGATTGTGTGATTGAGTGATTGTGTGCTTGTGTGATTGTGTGGTTGTGTGGTTGTGTGATTGTGTGATTGTGTGATTGTGTGATTGTGTGATTGTGTGATTGTGTGATTGTGTGATTGTGTGATTGTGGGATTGTGTGATTGTGTGATTGTGACTGTGTGATTGTGTGAGTGTGTGATTGTGTGATTGAGTGATTGTGTGCTTGTATGGTTGTGTGGTTGTGTGGTTGTGTGATTGTCTGATTGTGTGATTGTGTGATTGTGTGATTGTGTGACTGTGTGATTGTGTGATTGTGTAATTGTGATTGTGCGATTGTGATTGTGTGATTGTGTGATTGTGTGATTGTGTGATTGTGTGATTGTGTGATTGTGTGATTGTGTGATTGTGTAATTGTGAGATTGTGTGATTGTGTGCTTGTGTGATTGTGTGATTGTGATTGTGTGATTGTGATTGTGTGATTGTGATTGTGTGATTGTGATTGTGTGATTGTGATTGTGTGGTTGTGATTGTGTGATTGTGACTGTGTGATTGTGTGAGTGTGTGATTGTGTGATTGAGTGATTGTGTGCTTGTGTGATTGTGTGGTTGTGAGATTGTGTGATTGTGTGATTAGGTGATTGTGTGATTGTGTGATTGTGTGATTGTGTGATTGTGTGATTGTGTGATTGTGTGATTGTGTGATTGTGTGATTGTGTGATTGTGTAATTGTGATTGTGTGATTGTGTGATTGTGCGATTGTGTGATTGTGCGATTGTGTGATTGTGTGATTGTGTGATTGTGTGATTATGTGATTGTGTGATTGTGTGATTGTGTGATTGTGTGATTGTGTGATTGTGTGATTGTGTGATTGTGTGATTGTGTGATTGTGGGATTGTGTGATTGTGTGATTGTGACTGTGTGATTGTGTGATTGTGTGATTGTGTGATTGTGTGCTTGTGTGATTGTGTGATTGTGTGATTGTGTGGTTGTGTGATTGTCTGATTGTGTGATTGTGTAATTGTGTGATTGTGTGATTGTGACTGTGTGATTGTGTGAGTGTGTGATTGTGTGATTGAGTGATTGTGTGCTTGTG
Organism: Megachile rotundata; assembly: GCF_050947335.1. Taxonomy (NCBI): domain Eukaryota; kingdom Metazoa; phylum Arthropoda; class Insecta; order Hymenoptera; family Megachilidae; genus Megachile; species Megachile rotundata. The sequence goes on along the minus strand of NW_027473488.1, from coordinate 23,195 downwards.
TGATTGTGTGGTTGTGTGGTTGTGTGATTGTGTGATTGTGTGATTGTGTGATTGTGTGATTGTGTGATTGTGTGATTGTGTGATTGTGTGATTGTGGGATTGTGTGATTGTGTGATTGTGACTGTGTGATTGTGTGAGTGTGTGATTGTGTGAGTGTGTGATTGTGTGATTGAGTGATTGTGTGCTTGTATGGTTGTGTGGTTGTGTGGTTGTGTGATTGTCTGATTGTGTGATTGTGTGATTGTGTGATTGTGTGACTGTGTGATTGTGTGATTGTGTAATTGTGATTGTGCGATTGTGATTGTGTGATTGTGTGATTGTGTGATTGTGTGATTGTGTGATTGTGTGATTGTGTGACTGTGTGATTGTGTAATTGTGAGATTGTGTGATTGTGTGCTTGTGTGATTGTGTGATTGTGATTGTGTGATTGTGATTGTGTGATTGTGATTGTGTGATTGTGATTGTGTGGTTGTGATTGTGTGATTGTGACTGTGTGATTGTGTGAGTGTGTGATTGTGTGATTGAGTGATTGTGTGCTTGTGTGATTGTGTGGTTGTGAGATTGTGTGATTGTGTGATTAGGTGATTGTGTGATTGTGTGATTGTGTGATTGTGTGATTGTGTGATTGTGTGATTGTGTGATTGTGTGATTGTGTGATTGTGTAATTGTGATTGTGTGATTGTGTGATTGTGCGATTGTGTGATTGTGCGATTGTGTGATTGTGATTGTGTGATTGTGATTGTGTGATTGTGATTGTGTGATTGTGATTGTGTGATTGTGATTGTGTGATTGTGATTGTGTGATTGTGATTGTGTGATTGTGATTGTGTGATTGTGATTGTGTGATTGTGATTGTGTGATTGTGATTGTGTGATTGTGATTGTGTGATTGTGATTGTGTGATTGTGATTGTGTGATTGTGATTGTGTGATTGTGATTGTGTGATTGTGATTGTGTGATTGTGATTGTGTGATTGTGATTGTGTGATTGTGATTGTGTGATTGTGATTGTGTGATTGTGATTGTGTGATTGTGATTGTGTGATTGTGATTGTGTGATTGTGATTGTGTGATTGTGATTGTGTGATTGTGATTGTGTGATTGTGATTGTGTGATTGTGATTGTGTGATTGTGATTGTGTGATTGTGATTGTGTGATTGTGATTGTGTGATTGTGATTGTGTGATTGTGATTGTGTGATTGTGATTGTGTGATTGTGATTGTGTGATTGTGATTGTGTGATTGTGATTGTGTGATTGTGATTGTGTGATTGTGATTGTGTGATTGTGATTGTGTGATTGTGATTGTGTGATTGTGATTGTGTGATTGTGATTGTGTGATTGTGATTGTGTGATTGTGATTGTGTGATTGTGATTGTGTGATTGTGATTGTGTGATTGTGATTGTGTGATTGTGATTGTGTGATTGTGATTGTGTGATTGTGATTGTGTGATTGTGATTGTGTGATTGTGATTGTGTGATTGTGATTGTGTGATTGTGATTGTGTGATTGTGATTGTGTGATTGTGATTGTGTGATTGTGATTGTGTGATTGTGATTGTGTGATTGTGATTGTGTGATTGTGATTGTGTGATTGTGATTGTGTGATTGTGATTGTGTGATTGTGATTGTGTGATTGTGATTGTGTGATTGTGATTGTGTGATTGTGATTGTGTGATTGTGATTGTGTGATTGTGATTGTGTGATTGTGATTGTGTGATTGTGATTGTGTGATTGTGATTGTGTGATTGTGATTGTGTGATTGTGATTGTGTGATTGTGATTGTGTGATTGTGATTGTGTGATTGTGATTGTGTGATTGTGATTGTGTGATTGTGATTGTGTGATTGTGATTGTGTGATTGTGATTGTGTGATTGTGATTGTGTGATTGTGATTGTGTGATTGTGATTGTGTGATTGTGATTGTGTGATTGTGATTGTGTGATTGTGATTGTGTGATTGTGATTGTGTGATTGTGATTGTGTGATTGTGATTGTGTGATTGTGATTGTGTGATTGTGATTGTGTGATTGTGATTGTGTGATTGTGATTGTGTGATTGTGATTGTGTGATTGTGATTGTGTGATTGTGATTGTGTGATTGTGATTGTGTGATTGTGATTGTGTGATTGTGATTGTGTGATTGTGATTGTGTGATTGTGATTGTGTGATTGTGATTGTGTGATTGTGAATGTGTGATTGTGATTGTGTGATTGTGATTGTGTGATTGTGATTGTGTGATTGTGATTGTGTGATTGTGATTGTGTGATTGTGATTGTGTGATTGTGATTGTGTGATTGTGATTGTGTGATTGTGATTGTGTGATTGTGATTGTGTGATTGTGATTGTGTGATTGCGATTGTGTGATTGCGATTGTGTGATTGCGATTGTGTGATTGCGATTGTGTGATTGTGATTGTGTGATTGTGATTGTGTGATTGTGATTGTGTGATTGTGATTGTGTGATTGTGATTGTGTGATTGTGATTGTGTGATTGTGATTGTGTGATTGTGATTGTGTGATTGTGATTGTGTGATTGTGATTGTGTGATTGTGATTGTGTGATTGTGATTGTGTGATTGTGATTGTGTGATTGTGATTGTGTGATTGTGATTGTGTGATTGTGATTGTGTGATTGTGATTGTGTGATTGTGATTGTGTGATTGTGATTGTGTGATTGTGATTGTGTGATTGTGATTGTGTGATTGTGATTGTGTGATTGTGATTGTGTGATTGTGATTGTGTGATTGTGATTGTGTGATTGTGATTGTGTGATTGTGATTGTGTGATTGTGATTGTGTGATTGTGATTGTGTGATTGTGATTGTGTGATTGTGATTGTGTGATTGTGATTGTGTGATTGCGATTGTGTGATTGTGATTGTGTGATTGTGATTGTGTGATTGTGATTGTGTGATTGTGTGGTTGTGAGATTGTGTGATTGTGTGATTAGGTGATTGTGTGATTGTGTGATTGTGTGATTGTGTGATTGTGTGATTGTGTGCTTGTGTGATTGTGTGATTGTGTGATTGTGTGGTTGTGTGATTGTGTGATTGTGTGATTGTGTAATTGTGTGATTGTGTGATTGTGACTGTGTGATTGTGTGAGTGTGTGATTGTGTGATTGAGTGATTGTGTGCTTGTGTGATTGTGTGGTTGTGTGGTTGTGTGATTGTGTGATTGTGTGATTGTGTGATTGTGTGATTGTGTGATTGTGTGATTGTAGGATTGTGTGATTGTGTGATTGTGACTGTGTGATTGTGTGATTGTGTGATTGTGTGATTGTGTGATTGTGTGATTGTGTGATTGTAGGATTGTGTGATTGTGTGATTGTGACTGTGTGATTGTGTGAGTGTGTGATTGTGTGATTGAGTGATTGTGTGCTTGTATGGTTGTGTGGTTGTGTGGTTGTGTGATTGTGTGATTGTGTGATTGTGTGATTGTGTGACTGTGTGATTGTGTGATTGTGTAATTGTGATTGTGCGATTGTGATTGTGTGATTGTGTGATTGTGTGATTGTGTGATTGTGTGATTGTGCAATTGTGAGATTGTGTGATTGTGTGCTTGTGTGATTGTGTGATTGTGATTGTGTGATTGTGATTGTGTGGTTGTGATTGTGTGATTGTGACTGTGTGATTGTGTGATTGTGTAATTGTGATTGTGTGATTGTGTGATTGTGCGATTGTGTGATTGTGTGATTGTGTGATTGTGTGATTGTGTGATTGTGTGATTATGTGATTGTGTGATTGTGTGATTGTGTGATTGTGTGATTGTGTGATTGTGTGATTGTGTGATTGAGTGATTGAGTGCTTGTGTGATTGTGTGATTGTGTGATTGTGATTGTGTGATTGTGATTGTGTGATTGCGATTGTGTGATTGTGATTGTGTGATTGTGATTGTGTGATTGTGATTGTGTGATTGTGATTGTGTGATTGTGATTGTGTGATTGTGATTGTGTGATTGTGATTGTGTGATTGTGATTGTGTGATTGTGATTGTGTGATTGTGATTGTGTGATTGTGATTGTGTGATTGTGATTGTGTGATTGTGATTGTGTGATTGTGATTGTGTGATTGTGATTGTGTGATTGTGATTGTGTGATTGTGATTGTGTGATTGTGTGATTGTGTGATTGTGTGATTGTGTGATTGTGTGATTGTGTGATTGTGTGATTGTGTGATTGTGTGATTGTGTGATTGTGTGATTGTGTGATTGTGTGATTGTGTGATTGTCTGATTGTGTGATTGTGTGATTGTGTGATTGTGTGGTTGTGTGACCGTGATTGTGTGATCGTGATTGTGTGATCGTGATTGTGTGATCGTGATTGTGTGATTGCGTGATTGCGATTGTGTGATTGTGTGACTGTGTGATTGTGTGATTGTGTGATTGTGTGATTGTGTGATTGTGTGATTGTGTGATTGTGTGATTGTGTGTTTGTGTGATTGTGTGATTGTGTGATTGTGTGATTGTGTGATTGTGTGATTGAGTGGTTGTGTGATTGTGTGATCGTGTGATTGTGTGATTGTGTGATTGTGTGGTTGTGTGACCGCGATTGTGTGACCGTGATTGTGTGATCGTGATTGTGTGAACGTGATTGTGTGATCGTGATTGTGTGATCGTGATTGTGTGATTGCGTGATTGTGATTGTGTGATTGTGTGATTGTGTGATTGTGTGATTGTGTGAATGTGTGATTGTGTGACCGTGATTGTGTGATTGATGATTGTGTGATTGTGTGATTGTGTGATTGTGTGATTGTGTGATTGTGTGATTGTGTGATTGTGTGATTGTGTGATTGAGTGATTGTGTGATTGTGTGATTGTGTGAATGTGCGATTGCGTGATCGTGTGATTGTGTGATCGTGTGATCGTTTGATCGTGTGATTGTGTGATTGTGTGATTTTGCGATTGTGTGATTGTGTGATTGTGTGATTGTGTGAGTGTGTGATTGTGTGATTGTGTGATTGTGTGATTGTGTGATTGTGTGATTGTGTGATTGTGTGATTGTGTGAGTGTGTGATTGTGTGATTGTGTGATTGAGTGATTCTGTGCTTGTGTGATTGTGTGCTTGTGAGATTGTGTGATTGTGTGATTAGGTGATTGTGTGATTGTGTGAGTTTGTGATTGTGTGATTGTGTGATTGTGTGATTGTGTGATTCTGTGATTGTGTTATTGTGTGATTTTGCGATTGAGTGATTGTGTGATCGTGTGATTGTGATTGTGTGATTGTGATTGTGTGATTGTGATTGTGTGATTGTGATTGTGTGATTGTGATTGTGTGATTGTGATTGTGTGATTGTGATTGTGTGATTGTGATTGTGTGATTGTGATTGTGTGATTGTCTGATTGTGTGATTGTGTGATTGAGTGATTGTGTGGTTGTGTGACCGTGATTGTGTGATCGTGATTGTGTGATCGTGATTGTGTGATCGTGATTGTGTGATTGCGTGATTGCGATTGTGTGATTGTGTGACTGTGTGATTGTGTGATTGTGTGATTGTGTGATTGTGTGATTGTGTGATTGTGTGATTGTGTGATTGTGTGGTTGTGTGATTGTGTGATTGTGTGATTGTGTAATTGTGTGATTGTGTGATTGTGACTGTGTGATTGTGTGAGTGTGTGATTGTGTGATTGAGTGATTGTGTGCTTGTGTGATTGTGTGGTTGTGTGGTTGTGTGATTGTGTGATTGTGTGATTGTGTGATTGTGTGATTGGGTGATTGTGTGATTGCGTGATTGTGTGATTCTGTGATTGTGTGATTGTGTGATTGTGTGATTGTGTGATAGTAAGATTGCGTGATTGTGTGATTGTGTAATTGTGTGATTGTGTGAGTGTGTGATTGTGTGATTGTGTGATTGTGTGATTGTGTGATTGTGTTATTGTGTGATTTTGTGATTGAGTGATTGTGTGATCGTGTGATTGTGATTGTGTGATTGTGATTGTGTGATTGTGATTGTGTGATTGTGATTGTGTGATTGTCTGATTGTGTGATTGTGTGATTGAGTGATTGTGTGATTGTGTGATTGTGTGAATGTGTGATTGTGTGACCGTGATTGTCTGATTGTGTGATTGTATGATTGTGTGATTTTGTGGTTGTGTGATTGTGTGATTGTGTGATTGTGTGATTGTGTGATTGTGTGATTGTGTGATTGTGTGATTGTGCGATTGTGTGATTGTGTGATTGTGTGATTGTGTGATTGTGTGAATGTGTGATAGTGTGATTGTGTGATTGTGTGATTGTGTGGTTGTGTGACCGTGATTGTGTGATCGTGATTGTGTGATCGTGATTGTGTGATCGTGATTGTGTGATTGCGTGATTGCGATTGTGTGATTGTGTGACTGTGTGATTGTGTGATTGTGTGATTGTGTGATTGTGTGATTGCGTGATTGTGTGATTGTGTGATTGTGTGATTGTGTGGTTGTGTGATTGTGTGATTGTGTGATTGTGTAATTGTGTGATTGTGTGATTGTGACTGTGTGATTGTGTGAGTGTGTGATTGTGTGATTGAGTGATTGTGTGCTTGTGTGATTGTGTGGTTGTGTGGTTGTGTGATTGTGTGATTGTGTGATTGTGTGATTGTGTGATTGGGTGATTGTGTGATTGCGTGATTGTGTGATTCTGTGATTGTGTGATTGTGTGATTGTGTGATTGTGTGATAGTAAGATTGAGTGATTGTGTAATTGTGTGATTGTGTGAGTGTGTGATTGTGTGATTGTGTGATTGTGTGATTGTGTGATTGTGTGATTGTGTGATTGTGTTATTGTGTGATTTTGTGATTGAGTGATTGTGTGATCGTGTGATTGTGATTGTGTGATTGTGATTGTGTGATTGTGATTGTGTGATTGTGATTGTGTGATTGTGATTGTGTGATTGTCTGATTGTGTGATTGTGTGATTGAGTGATTGTGTGATTGTGTGATTGTGTGAATGTGTGATTGTGTGACCGTGATTGTCTGATTGTGTGATTGTGTGATTGTGTGATTTTGTGGTTGTGTGATTGTGTGATTGTGTGATTGTGTGATTGTGTGATTGTGTGATTGTGTGATTGTGTGATTGTGTGATTGTGTGATTGTGCGATTGTGTGATTGTGTGATTGTGTGATTGTGTGATTGTGTGAATGTGTGATAGTGTGATTGTGTGATTGTGTGATTGTGTGGTTGTGTGACCGTGATTGTGTGATCGTGATTGTGTGATCGTGATTGTGTGATCGTGATTGTGTGATTGCGTGATTGCGATTGTGTGATTGTGTGACTGTGCGATTGTGTGATTGTGTGATTGTGTGATTGTGTGATTGTGTGATTGTGTGATTGTGTGATTGTGTGATTGTGTGATTGTGTGATTGTGTGATTGTGATTGTGTGATTGTGATTGTGTGATTGTGATTGTGTGATTGTGATTGTGTGATTGTGTGGTTGTGAGATTGTGTGATTGTGTGATTAGGTGATTGTGTGATTGTGTGATTGTGTGATTGTGTGATTGTGTGATTGTGTGCTTGTGTGATTGTGTGATTGTGTGATTGTGTGGTTGTGTGATTGTGTGATTGTGTGATTGTGTAATTGTGTGATTGTGTGATTGTGACTGTGTGATTGTGTGAGTGTGTGATTGTGTGATTGAGTGATTGTGTGCTTGTGTGATTGTGTGGTTGTGTGGTTGTGTGATTGTGTGATTGTGTGATTGTGTGATTGTGTGATTGTGTGATTGTGTGATTGTGGGATTGTGTGATTGTGTGATTGTGACTGTGTGATTGTGTGATTGTGATTGTGTGATTGTGATTGTGTGATTGTGATTGTGTGATTGTGATTGTGTGATTGTGATTGTGTGATTGTGATTGTGTGATTGTGATTGTGTGATTGTGATTGTGTGATTGTGATTGTGTGATTGTGATTGTGTGATTGTGATTGTGTGATTGTGATTGTGTGATTGTGATTGTGTGATTGTGATTGTGTGATTGTGATTGTGTGATTGTGATTGTGTGATTGTGATTGTGTGATTGTGATTGTGTGATTGTGATTGTGTGATTGTGATTGTGTGATTGTGATTGTGTGATTGTGATTGTGTGATTGTGATTGTGTGATTGTGATTGTGTGATTGTGATTGTGTGATTGTGATTGTGTGATTGTGATTGTGTGATTGTGATTGTGTGATTGTGATTGTGTGATTGTGATTGTGTGATTGTGATTGTGTGATTGTGATTGTGTGATTGTGATTGTGTGATTGTGATTGTGTGATTGTGATTGTGTGATTGTGATTGTGTGATTGTGATTGTGTGATTGTGATTGTGTGATTGTGATTGTGTGATTGTGATTGTGTGATTGTGATTGTGTGATTGTGATTGTGTGATTGTGATTGTGTGATTGTGATTGTGTGATTGTGATTGTGTGATTGTGATTGTGTGATTGTGATTGTGTGATTGTGATTGTGTGATTGTGATTGTGTGATTGTGATTGTGTGATTGTGATTGTGTGATTGTGATTGTGTGATTGTGATTGTGTGATTGTGATTGTGTGATTGTGATTGTGTGATTGTGATTGTGTGATTGTGATTGTGTGATTGTGATTGTGTGATTGTGATTGTGTGATTGTGATTGTGTGATTGTGATTGTGTGATTGTGATTGTGTGATTGTGATTGTGTGATTGTGATTGTGTGATTGTGATTGTGTGATTGTGATTGTGTGATTGTGATTGTGTGATTGTGATTGTGTGATTGTGATTGTGTGATTGTGATTGTGTGATTGTGATTGTGTGATTGTGATTGTGTGATTGTGATTGTGTGATTGTGATTGTGTGATTGTGATTGTGTGATTGTGATTGTGTGATTGTGATTGTGTGATTGTGATTGTGTGATTGTGATTGTGTGATTGTGATTGTGTGATTGTGATTGTGTGATTGTGATTGTGTGATTGTGATTGTGTGATTGTGATTGTGTGATTGTGATTGTGTGATTGTGATTGTGTGATTGTGATTGTGTGATTGTGATTGTGTGATTGTGATTGTGTGATTGTGATTGTGTGATTGTGATTGTGTGATTGTGATTGTGTGATTGTGATTGTGTGATTGTGATTGTGTGATTGTGATTGTGTGATTGTGATTGTGTGATTGTGATTGTGTGATTGTGATTGTGTGATTGTGATTGTGTGATTGTGATTGTGTGATTGTGATTGTGTGATTGTGATTGTGTGATTGTGATTGTGTGATTGTGATTGTGTGATTGTGATTGTGTGATTGTGATTGTGTGATTGTGATTGTGTGATTGTGATTGTGTGATTGTGATTGTGTGATTGTGATTGTGTGATTGTGATTGTGTGATTGTGATTGTGTGATTGTGATTGTGTGATTGTGATTGTGTGATTGTGATTGTGTGATTGTGATTGTGTGATTGTGATTGTGTGATTGTGATTGTGTGATTGTGATTGTGTGATTGTGATTGTGTGATTGTGATTGTGTGATTGTGATTGTGTGATTGTGATTGTGTGATTGTGATTGTGTGATTGTGATTGTGTGATTGTGATTGTGTGATTGTGATTGTGTGATTGTGATTGTGTGATTGTGATTGTGTGATTGTGATTGTGTGATTGTGATTGTGTGATTGTGATTGTGTGATTGTGATTGTGTGATTGTGATTGTGTGATTGTGATTGTGTGATTGTGATTGTGTGATTGTGATTGTGTGATTGTGATTGTGTGATTGTGATTGTGTGATTGTGATTGTGTGATTGTGATTGTGTGATTGTGATTGTGTGATTGTGATTGTGTGATTGTGATTGTGTGATTGTGATTGTGTGATTGTGATTGTGTGATTGTGATTGTGTGATTGTGATTGTGTGATTGTGATTGTGTGATTGTGATTGTGTGATTGTGATTGTGTGATTGTGATTGTGTGATTGTGATTGTGTGATTGTGATTGTGTGATTGTGATTGTGTGATTGTGATTGTGTGATTGTGATTGTGTGATTGTGATTGTGTGATTGTGATTGTGTGATTGTGATTGTGTGATTGTGATTGTGTGATTGTGATTGTGTGATTGTGATTGTGTGATTGTGATTGTGTGATTGTGATTGTGTGATTGTGATTGTGTGATTGTGATTGTGTGATTGTGATTGTGTGATTGTGATTGTGTGATTGTGATTGTGTGATTGTGATTGTGTGATTGTGATTGTGTGATTGTGATTGTGTGATTGTGATTGTGTGATTGTGTGATTGTGATTGTGTGATTGTGATTGTGTGATTGTGATTGTGTGATTGTGATTGTGTGATTGTGATTGTGTGATTGTGATTGTGTGATTGTGTGGTTGTGAGATTGTGTGATTGTGTGATTAGGTGATTGTGTGATTGTGTGATTGTGTGATTGTGTGATTGTGTGATTGTGTGCTTGTGTGATTGTGTGATTGTGAGATTGTGTGGTTGTGTGATTGTGTGATTGTGTGATTGTGTAATTGTGTGATTGTGTGATTGTGACTGTGTGATTGTGTGAGTGTGTGATTGTGTGATTGAGTGATTGTGTGCTTGTGTGATTGTGTGGTTGTGTGGTTGTGTGATTGTGTGATTGTGTGATTGTGTGATTGTGTGATTGTGTGATTGTGTGATTGTAGGATTGTGTGATTGTGTGATTGTGACTGTGTGATTGTGTGAGTGTGTGATTGTGTGATTGAGTGATTGTGTGCTTGTATGGTTGTGTGCTTGTATGGTTGTGTGGTTGTGTGGTTGTGTGATTGTCTGATTGTGTGATTGTGTGATTGTGTGATTGTGTGACTGTGTGATTGTGTGATTGTGTAATTGTGATTGTGGGATTGTGATTGTGTGATTGTGTGATTGTGTGATTGTGTGATTGTGTGATTGTGCAATTGTGAGATTGTGTGATTGTGTGCTTGTGTGATTGTGTGATTGTGATTGTGTGATTGTGATTGTGTGGTTGTGATTGTGTGATTGTGACTGTGTGATTGTGTGAGTGTGTGATTGTGTGATTGAGTGATTGTGTGCTTGTGTGATTGTGTGGTTGTGATATTGTGTGATTGTGTGATTAGGTGATTGTGTGATTGTGTGATTATGTGATTGTGTGATTGTGTGATTGTGTGATTGTGCGATTGTGTGATTGTGTGATTGTGTGATTGTGTAATTGTGATTGTGTGATTGTGTGATTGTGCGATTGTGTGATTGTGTGATTGTGTGATTGTGTGATTGTGTGATTGTGTGATTATGTGATTGTGTGATTGTGTGATTGTGTGATTGTGTGATTGTGTGATTGTGTGATTGTGTGATTGTGTGATTGAGTGATTGAGTGCTTGTGTGATTGTGTGATTGTGATTGTGTGATTGTGATTGTGTGATTGTGATTGTGTGATTGTGATTGTGTGATTGTGATTGTGTGATTGTGATTGTGTGATTGTGATTGTGTGATTGTGATTGTGTGATTGTGATTGTGTGATTGTGATTGTGTGATTGTGATTGTGTGATTGTGATTGTGTGATTGTGATTGTGTGATTGTGATTGTGTGATTGTGATTGTGTGATTGTGATTGTGTGATTGTGATTGTGTGATTGTGATTGTGTGATTGTGTGATTGTGTGATTGTGTGATTGTGTGATTGTCTGATTGTGTGATTGTGTGATTGTGTGATTGTGTGGTTGTGTGACCGTGATTGTGTGATCGTGATTGTGTGATCGTGATTGTGTGATCGTGATTGTGTGATTGCGTGATTGCGATTGTGTGATTGTGTGACTGTGTGATTGTGTGATTGTGTGATTGTGTGATTGTGTGATTGTGTGATTGTGTGATTGTGTGATTGTGTGTTTGTGTGATTGTGTGATTGTGTGATTGTGTGATTGTGTGATTGTGTGATTGTGTGATTGAGTGGTTGTGTGATTGTGTGATCGTGTGATTGTGTGATTGTGTGATTGTGTGGTTGTGTGACCGCGATTGTGTGACCGTGATTGTGTGATCGTGATTGTGTGAACGTGATTGTGTGATCGTGATTGTGTGATCGTGATTGTGTGATTGCGTGATTGTGATTGTGTGATTGTGTGATTGTGTGATTGTGTGATTGTGTGAATGTGTGATTGTGTGACCGTGATTGTGTGATTGATGATTGTGTGATTGTGTGATTGTGTGATTGTGTGATTGTGTGATTGTGTGATTGTGTGATTGTGTGATTGTGTGATTGAGTGATTGTGTGATTGTGTGATTGTGTGAATGTGCGATTGCGTGATCGTGTGATTGTGTGATCGTGTGATCGTTTGATCGTGTGATTGTGTGATTGTGTGATTTTGCGATTGTGTGATTGTGTGATTGTGTGATTGTGTGAGTGTGTGATTGTGTGATTGTGTGATTGTGTGATTGTGTGATTGTGTGATTGTGTGATTGTGTGATTGTGTGAGTGTGTGATTGTATGATTGTGTGATTGAGTGATTCTGTGCTTGTGTGATTGTGTGGTTGTGAGATTGTGTGATTGTGTGATTAGGTGATTGTGTGATTGTGTGAGTTTGTGATTGTGTGATTGTGTGATTGTGTGATTGTGTGATTGTGTGATTGTGTTATTGTGTGATTTTGTGATTGAGTGATTGTGTGATCGAGTGATTGTGATTGTGTGATTGTGATTGTGTGATTGTGATTGTGTGATTGTGATTGTGTGATTGTGATTGTGTGATTGTGATTGTGTGATTGTGATTGTGTGATTGTGATTGTGTGATTGTGATTGTGTGATTGTGATTGTGTGATTGTGATTGTGTGATTGTCTGATTGTGTGATTGTGTGATTGAGTGATTGTGTGGTTGTGTGACCGTGATTGTGTGATCGTGATTGTGTGATCGTGATTGTGTGATCGTGATTGTGTGATTGCGTGATTGCGATTGTGTGATTGTGTGACTGTGTGATTGTGTGATTGTGTGATTGTGTGATTGTGTGATTGTGTGATTGTGTGATTGTGTGATTGTGTGATTGTGTGGTTGTGTGATTGTGTGATTGTGTGATTGTGTAATTGTGTGATTGTGTGATTGTGACTGTGTGATTGTGTGAGTGTGTGATTGTGTGATTGAGTGATTGTGTGCTTGTGTGATTGTGTGGTTGTGTGGTTGTGTGATTGTGTGATTGTGTGATTGTGTGATTGTGTGATTGTGTGATTGGGTGATTGTGTGATTGCGTGATTGTGTGATTCTGTGATTGTGTGATTGTGTGATTGTGTGATTGTGTGATTGTGTGATAGTAAGATTGCGTGATTGTGTGATTGTGTAATTGTGTGATTGTGTGAGTGTGTGATTGTGTGATTGTGTGATTGTGTGATTGTGTGATTGTGTGATTGTGTGATTGTGTTATTGTGTGATTTTGTGATTGAGTGATTGTGTGATCGTGTGATTGTGATTGTGTGATTGTGATTGTGTGATTGTGATTGTGTGATTGTGATTGTGTGATTGTGATTGTGTGATTGTCTGATTGTGTGATTGTGTGATTGAGTGATTGTGTGATTGTGTGATTGTGTGAATGTGTGATTGTGTGACCGTGATTGTCTGATTGTGTGATTGTGTGATTGTGTGATTTTGTGGTTGTGTGATTGTGTGATTGTGTGATTGTGTGATTGTGTGATTGTGTGATTGTGTGATTGTGTGATTGTGTGATTGTGTGATTGTGTGATTGTGCGATTGTGTGATTGTGTGATTGTGTGATTGTGTGATTGTGCGATTGTGTGATTGTGTGATTGTGTGATTGTGTGATTGTGTGATTGTGTGATTGTGTGATTGTGTGGTTGTGTGATTGTGTGATTGTGTGATTGTGTAATTGTGTGATTGTGTGATTGTGACTGTGTGATTGTGTGAGTGTGTGATTGTGTGATTGAGTGATTGTGTGCTTGTGTGATTGTGTGGTTGTGTGGTTGTGTGATTGTGTGATTGTGTGATTGTGTGATTGTGTGATTGGGTGATTGTGTGATTGCGTGATTGTGTGATTCTGTGATTGTGTGATTGTGTGATTGTGTGATTGTGTGATTGTGTGATTGTGTGATTGTGTGATTGTGTGATTGTGTGATTGTGTGATTGTGTGATTGAGTGGTTGTGTGATTGTGTGATCGTGTGATTGTGTGATTGTGTGATTGTGTGGTTGTGTGACCGCGATTGTGTGACCGTGATTGTGTGATCGTGATTGTGTGAACGTGATTGTGTGATCGTGATTGTGTGATCGTGATTGTGTGATTGCGTGATTGTGATTGTGTGATTGTGTGATTGTGTGATTGTGTGAATGTGTGATTGTGTGACCGTGATTGTGTGATTGATGATTGTGTGATTGTGTGATTCTGTGCTTGTGTGATTGTGTGGTTGTGAGATTGTGTGATTGTGTGATTAGGTGATTGTGTGATTGTGTGATTGTGTGATTGTGTGATTGTGTGATTGTGTGCTTGTGTGATTGTGTGATTGTGTGATTGTGTGGTTGTGTGATTGTGTGATTGTGTGATTGTGTAATTGTGTGATTGTGTGATTGTGACTGTGTGATTGTGTGAGTGTGTGATTGTGTGATTGAGTGATTGTGTGCTTGTGTGATTGTGTGGTTGTGTGGTTGTGTGATTGTGTGATAGTGTGATTGTGTGATTGTGTGATTGTGTGGTTGTGTGACCGTGATTGTGTGATCGTGATTGTGTGATCGTGATTGTGTGATCGTGATTGTGTGATTGCGTGATTGCGATTGTGTGATTGTGTGACTGTGTGATTGTGTGATTGTGTGATTGTGTGATTGTGTGATTGTGTGATTGTGTGATTGTGTGATTGTGTGATTGTGTGGTTGTGTGATTGTGTGATTGTGTGATTGTGTAATTGTGTGATTGTGTGATTGTGACTGTGTGATTGTGTGAGTGTGTGATTGTGTGATTGAGTGATTGTGTGCTTGTGTGATTGTGTGGTTGTGTGGTTGTGTGATTGTGTGATTGTGTGATTGTGTGATTGTGTGATTGGGTGATTGTGTGATTGCATGATTGTGTGATTCTGTGATTGTGTGATTGTGTGATTGTGTGATTGTGTGATTGTGTGATTGTGTGATAGTAAGATTGCGTGATTGTGTGATTGTGTAATTGTGTGATTGTGTGAGTGTGTGATTGTGTGATTGTGTGATTGTGTGATTGTGTGATTGTGTGATTGTGTTATTGTGTGATTTTGTGATTGAGTGATTGTGTGATCGTGTGATTGTGATTGTGTGATTGTGATTGTGTGATTGTGATTGTGTGATTGTGATTGTGTGATTGTGATTGTGTGATTGTGATTGTGTGATTGTGATTGTGTGATTGTCTGATTGTGTGATTGTGTGATTGAGTGATTGTGTGATTGTGTGATTGTGTGAATGTGTGATTGTGTGACCGTGATTGTCTGATTGTGTGATTGTGTGATTGTGTGATTGTGTGATTGTGTGATTGTGTGATTGTGTGATTGTGTGATTGTGCGATTGTGTGATTGTGTGATTGTGTGATTGTGTGATTGTGTGAATGTGTGATAGTGTGATTGTGTGATTGTGTGATTGTGTGGTTGTGTGACCGTGATTGTGTGATCGTGATTGTGTGATCGTGATTGTGTGATCGTGATTGTGTGATTGCGTGATTGCGATTGTGTGATTGTGTGACTGTGCGATTGTGTGATTGTGTGATTGTGTGATTGTGTGATTGTGTGATTGTGTGATTGTGTGATTGTGTGATTGTGTGATTGTGTGATTGTGTGATTGAGTGGTTGTGTGATTGTGTGATCGTGTGATTGTGTGATTGTGTGATTGTGTGGTTGTGTGACCGCGATTGTGTGACCGTGATTGTGTGATCGTGATTGTGTGAACGTGATTGTGTGATCGTGATTGTGTGATCGTGATTGTGTGATTGCGTGATTGTGATTGTGTGATTGTGTGATTGTGTGATTGTGTGAATGTGTGATTGTGTGACCGTGATTGTGTGATTGATGATTGTGTGATTGTGTGATTCTGTGCTTGTGTGATTGTGTGGTTGTGAGATTGTGTGATTGTGTGATTAGGTGATTGTGTGATTGTGTGATTGTGTGATTGTGTGATTGTGTGATTGTGTGCTTGTGTGATTGTGTGATTGTGTGATTGTGTGGTTGTGTGATTGTGTGATTGTGTGATTGTGTAATTGTGTGATTGTGTGATTGTGACTGTGTGATTGTGTGAGTGTGTGATTGTGTGATTGAGTGATTGTGTGCTTGTGTGATTGTGTGGTTGTGTGGTTGTGTGATTGTGTGATTGTGTGATTGTGTGATTGTGTGATTGTGTGATTGTGTGATTGTGTGATTGTGTGATTGTGGGATTGTGTGATTGTGTGATTGTGACTGTGTGATTGTGTGAGTGTGTGATTGTGTGATTGAGTGATTGTGTGCTTGAATGGTTGTGTGGTTGTGTGGTTGTGTGATTGTCTGATTGTGTGATTGTGTGATTGTGCGATTGTGTGACTGTGTGATTGTGTGATTGTGTAATTGTGATTGTGCGATTGTGATTGTGTGATTGTGTGATTGTGTGATTGTGTGATTGTGTGATTGTGTGATTGTGTGATTGTGTGATTGTGTGATTGTGTGATTGTGTGATTGTGTGATTATGTGATTGTGTGATTGTGTGATTGTGTGATTGTGTGATTGTGTGATTGTGTGATTGTGTGATTGTGTGATTGAGTGATTGAGTGCTTGTGTGATTGTGTGATTGTGTGATTGTGATTGTGTGATTGTGATTGTGTGATTGTGATTGTGTGATTGTGATTGTGTGATTGTGATTGTGTGATTGTGATTGTGTGATTGTGATTGTGTGATTGTGATTGTGTGATTGTGATTGTGTGATTGTGATTGTGTGATTGTGATTGTGTGATTGTGATTGTGTGATTGTGATTGTGTGATTGTGATTGTGTGATTGTGATTGTGTGATTGTGATTGTGTGATTGTGATTGTGTGATTGTGATTGTGTGATTGTGATTGTGTGATTGTGATTGTGTGATTGTGATTGTGTGATTGTGATTGTGTGATTGTGATTGTGTGATTGTGATTGTGTGATTGTGATTGTGTGATTGTGATTGTGTGATTGTGATTGTGTGATTGTGATTGTGTGATTGTGATTGTGTGATTGTGATTGTGTGATTGTGATTGTGTGATTGTGATTGTGTGATTGTGATTGTGTGATTGTGATTGTGTGATTGTGATTGTGTGATTGTGATTGTGTGATTGTGATTGTGTGATTGTGATTGTGTGATTGTGATTGTGTGATTGTGATTGTGTGATTGTGATTGTGTGATTGTGATTGTGTGATTGTGATTGTGTGATTGTGATTGTGTGATTGTGATTGTGTGATTGTGATTGTGTGATTGTGATTGTGTGATTGTGATTGTGTGATTGTGATTGTGTGATTGTGATTGTGTGATTGTGATTGTGTGATTGTGATTGTGTGATTGTGATTGTGTGATTGTGATTGTGTGATTGTGATTGTGTGATTGTGATTGTGTGATTGTGATTGTGTGATTGTGATTGTGTGATTGTGATTGTGTGATTGTGATTGTGTGATTGTGATTGTGTGATTGTGATTGTGTGATTGTGATTGTGTGATTGTGATTGTGTGATTGTGATTGTGTGATTGTGATTGTGTGATTGTGATTGTGTGATTGTGATTGTGTGATTGTGATTGTGTGATTGTGATTGTGTGATTGTGATTGTGTGATTGTGATTGTGTGATTGTGATTGTGTGATTGTGATTGTGTGATTGTGATTGTGTGATTGTGATTGTGTGATTGTGATTGTGTGATTGTGATTGTGTGATTGTGATTGTGTGATTGTGATTGTGTGATTGTGATTGTGTGATTGTGATTGTGTGATTGTGATTGTGTGATTGTGATTGTGTGATTGTGATTGTGTGATTGTGATTGTGTGATTGTGATTGAGTGATTGAGTGCTTGTGTGATTGTGATTGTGTGATTGTGATTGTGTGATTGTGATTGTGTGATTGTGATTGTGTGATTGTGATTGTGTGATTGTGATTGTGTGATTGTGATTGTGTGATTGTGATTGTGTGATTGTGATTGTGTGATTGTGATTGTGTGATTGTGATTGTGTGATTGTGATTGTGTGATTGTGATTGTGTGATTGTGATTGTGTGATTGTGATTGTGTGATTGTGATTGTGTGATTGTGATTGTGTGATTGTGATTGTGTGATTGTGATTGTGTGATTGTGATTGTGTGATTGTGATTGTGTGATTGTGATTGTGTGATTGTGATTGTGTGATTGTGATTGTGTGATTGTGATTGTGTGATTGTGATTGTGTGATTGTGATTGTGTGATTGTGATTGTGTGATTGTGATTGTGTGATTGTGATTGTGTGATTGTGATTGTGTGATTGTGATTGTGTGATTGTGATTGTGTGATTGTGATTGTGTGATTGTGATTGTGTGATTGTGATTGTGTGATTGTGATTGTGTGATTGTGATTGTGTGATTGTGATTGTGTGATTGTGATTGTGTGATTGTGATTGTGTGATTGTGATTGTGTGATTGTGATTGTGTGATTGTGATTGTGTGATTGTGATTGTGTGATTGTGATTGTGTGATTGTGATTGTGTGATTGTGATTGTGTGATTGTGATTGTGTGATTGTGATTGTGTGATTGTGCGGTTGTGAGATTGTGTGATTGTGTGATTAGGTGATTGTGTGATTGTGTGATTGTGTGATTGTGTGATTGTGTGCTTGTGTGATTGTGTGATTGTGTGATTGTGTGGTTGTGTGATTGTGTGATTGTGTGATTGTGTAATTGTGTGATTGTGTGATTGTGACTGTGTGATTGTGTGAGTGTGTGATTGTGTGATTGAGTGATTGTGTGCTTGTGTGATTGTGTGGTTGTGTGGTTGTGTGATTGTGTGATTGTGTGATTGTGTGATTGTGTGATTGTGTGATTGTAGGATTGTGTGATTGTGTGATTGTGTGGTTGTGTGATTGTGTGATTGTGCGATTGTGTAATTGTGTGATTGTGTGATTGTGACTGTGTGATTGTGTGAGTGTGTGATTGTGTGATTAAGTGATTGTGTGCTTGTGTGATTGTGTGGTTGTGTGGTTGTGTGATTGTGTGATTGTGTGATTGTGTGATTGTGTGATTGTGTGATTGTGTGATTGTGTGATTGTGTGATTGTGGGATTGTGTGATTGTGTGGTTGTGAGATTGTGTGATTGTGTGATTAGGTGATTGTGTGATTGTGTGATTGTGTGATTGTGTGATTGTGTGATTGTGTGCTTGTGTGATTGTGTGATTGTGTGATTGTGTGGTTGTGTGATTGTGTGATTGTGTGATTGTGTAATTGTGTGATTGTGTGATTGTGACTGTGTGATTGTGTGAGTGTGTGATTGTGTGATTGAGTGATTGTGTGCTTGTGTGATTGTGTGGTTGTGTGGTTGTGTGATTGTGTGATTGTGTGATTGTGTGATTGTGTGATTGTGTGATTGTGTGATTGTGTGATTGTGTGATTGTGGGATTGTGTGATTGTGTGATTGTGACTGTGTGATTGTGTGAGTGTGTGATTGTGTGATTGAGTGATTGTGTGCTTGAATGGTTGTGTGGTTGTGTGGTTGTGTGATTGTCTGATTGTGTGATTGTGTGATTGTGCGATTGTGTGACTGTGTGATTGTGTGATTGTGTAATTGTGATTGTGCGATTGTGATTGTGTGATTGTGTGATTGTGTGATTGTGTGATTGTGTGATTGTGTGATTGTGTGATTGTGTGATTGTGTGATTGTGTGATTGTGTGATTGTGTGATTATGTGATTGTGTGATTGTGTGATTGTGTGATTGTGTGATTGTGTGATTGTGTGATTGTGTGATTGTGTGATTGAGTGATTGAGTGCTTGTGTGATTGTGTGATTGTGTGATTGTGATTGTGTGATTGTGATTGTGTGATTGTGATTGTGTGATTGTGATTGTGTGATTGTGATTGTGTGATTGTGATTGTGTGATTGTGATTGTGTGATTGTGATTGTGTGATTGTGATTGTGTGATTGTGATTGTGTGATTGTGATTGTGTGATTGTGATTGTGTGATTGTGATTGTGTGATTGTGATTGTGTGATTGTGATTGTGTGATTGTGATTGTGTGATTGTGATTGTGTGATTGTGATTGTGTGATTGTGATTGTGTGATTGTGATTGAGTGATTGAGTGCTTGTGTGATTGTGATTGTGTGATTGTGATTGTGTGATTGTGATTGTGTGATTGTGATTGTGTGATTGTGATTGTGTGATTGTGATTGTGTGATTGTGATTGTGTGATTGTGATTGTGTGATTGTGATTGTGTGATTGTGATTGTGTGATTGTGATTGTGTGATTGTGATTGTGTGATTGTGATTGTGTGATTGTGATTGTGTGATTGTGATTGTGTGATTGTGATTGTGTGATTGTGATTGTGTGATTGTGATTGTGTGATTGTGATTGTGTGATTGTGATTGTGTGATTGTGATTGTGTGATTGTGATTGTGTGATTGTGATTGTGTGATTGTGATTGTGTGATTGTGATTGTGTGATTGTGATTGTGTGATTGTGATTGTGTGATTGTGATTGTGTGATTGTGATTGTGTGATTGTGATTGTGTGATTGTGATTGTGTGATTGTGATTGTGTGATTGTGATTGTGTGATTGTGATTGTGTGATTGTGATTGTGTGATTGTGATTGTGTGATTGTGATTGTGTGATTGTGATTGTGTGATTGTGATTGTGTGATTGTGATTGTGTGATTGTGATTGTGTGATTGTGATTGTGTGATTGTGATTGTGTGATTGTGATTGTGTGATTGTGATTGTGTGATTGTGATTGTGTGATTGTGATTGTGTGATTGTGATTGTGTGATTGTGATTGTGTGATTGTGATTGTGTGATTGTGATTGTGTGATTGTGATTGTGTGATTGTGATTGTGTGATTGTGATTGTGTGATTGTGATTGTGTGATTGTGATTGTGTGATTGTGATTGAGTGATTGAGTGCTTGTGTGATTGTGATTGTGTGATTGTGATTGTGTGATTGTGATTGTGTGATTGTGATTGTGTGATTGTGATTGTGTGATTGTGATTGTGTGATTGTGATTGTGTGATTGTGATTGTGTGATTGTGATTGTGTGATTGTGATTGTGTGATTGTGATTGTGTGATTGTGATTGTGTGATTGTGATTGTGTGATTGTGATTGTGTGATTGTGATTGTGTGATTGTGATTGTGTGATTGTGATTGTGTGATTGTGATTGTGTGATTGTGATTGTGTGATTGTGATTGTGTGATTGTGATTGTGTGATTGTGATTGTGTGATTGTGATTGTGTGATTGTGATTGTGTGATTGTGATTGTGTGATTGTGATTGTGTGATTGTGATTGTGTGATTGTGATTGTGTGATTGTGATTGTGTGATTGTGATTGTGTGATTGTGATTGTGTGATTGTGATTGTGTGATTGTGATTGTGTGATTGTGATTGTGTGATTGTGATTGTGTGATTGTGATTGTGTGATTGTGATTGTGTGATTGTGATTGTGTGATTGTGATTGTGTGATTGTGATTGTGTGATTGTGATTGTGTGATTGTGATTGTGTGATTGTGATTGTGTGATTGTGATTGTGTGATTGTGATTGTGTGATTGTGATTGTGTGATTGTGATTGTGTGATTGTGATTGTGTGATTGTGATTGTGTGATTGTGATTGTGTGATTGTGATTGTGTGATTGTGATTGTGTGATTGTGTGGTTGTGAGATTGTGTGATTGTGTGATTAGGTGATTGTGTGATTGTGTGATTGTGTGATTGTGTGATTGTGTGCTTGTGTGATTGTGTGATTGTGTGATTGTGTGGTTGTGTGATTGTGTGATTGTGTGATTGTGTAATTGTGTGATTGTGTGATTGTGACTGTGTGATTGTGTGAGTGTGTGATTGTGTGATTGAGTGATTGTGTGCTTGTGTGATTGTGTGGTTGTGTGGTTGTGTGATTGTGTGATTGTGTGATTGTGTGATTGTGTGATTGTGTGATTGTAGGATTGTGTGATTGTGTGATTGTGTGGTTGTGTGATTGTGTGATTGTGCGATTGTGTAATTGTGTGATTGTGTGATTGTGACTGTGTGATTGTGTGAGTGTGTGATTGTGTGATTAAGTGATTGTGTGCTTGTGTGATTGTGTGGTTGTGTGGTTGTGTGATTGTGTGATTGTGTGATTGTGTGATTGTGTGATTGTGTGATTGTGTGATTGTGTGATTGTGTGATTGTGGGATTGTGTGATTGTGTGATTGTGACTGTGTGATTGTGTGAGTGTGTGATTGTGTGATTGAGTGATTGTGTGCTTGTATGGTTGTGTGGTTGTGTGGTTGTGTGATTGTGTAATTGTGTGATTGTGTGATTGTGACTGTGTGATTGTGTGAGTGTGTGATTGTGTGATTGAGTGATTGTGTGCTTGTGTGATTGTGTGGTTGTGTGGTTGTGTGATTGTGTGATTGTGTGATTGTGTGATTGTGTGATTGTGTGATTGTGTGATTGTGTGATTGTGTGATTGTGGGATTGTGTGATTGTGTGATTGTGACTGTGTGATTGTGTGAGTGTGTGATTGTGTGATTGAGTGATTGTGTGCTTGTATGGTTGTGTGGTTGTGTGGTTGTGTGATTGTCTGATTGTGTGATTGTGTGATTGTGTGATTGTGTGACTGTGTGATTGTGTGATTGTGTAATTGTGATTGTGCGATTGTGATTGTGTGATTGTGTGATTGTGTGATTGTGTGATTGTGTGATTGTGTGATTGTGTGATTGTGTAATTGTGAGATTGTGTGATTGTGTGCTTGTGTGATTGTGTGATTGTGATTGTGTGATTGTGATTGTGTGGTTGTGATTGTGTGATTGTGACTGTGTGATTGTGTGAGTGTGTGATTGTGTGATTGAGTGATTGTGTGCTTGTGTGATTGTGTGGTTGTGAGATTGTGTGATTGTGTGATTAGGTGATTGTGTGATTGTGTGATTGTGTGATTGTGTGATTGTGTGATTGTGTGATTGTGCGATTGTGTGATTGTGTGATTGTGTGATTGTGTAATTGTGATTGTGTGATTGTGTGATTGTGCGATTGTGTGATTGTGTGATTGTGTGATTGTGTGATTGTGTGATTGTGTGATTATGTGATTGTGTGATTGTGTGATTGTGTGATTGTGTGATTGAGTGATTGAGTGCTTGTGTGATTGTGTGATTGTGTGATTGTGATTGTGTGATTGTGATTGTGTGATTGTGATTGTGTGATT